>NW_007247684.1:271943-292382 GCF_000164805.1 Carlito syrichta | reverse complement strand
TTTTTTTTTTTTTTTTTTTTTTTTTTTTTTTGAGTCAGAGTCTCACTCTGTTGCCCAGGTTGAAGAGCAGTGGCACACTCACGGCTACCACAGCCTTGACCTGCTGGGTCAGGCAATCCTTCCACCTTAGCCTCCCAAGTATCCAGAACCACAGCAACATACAACCACAACTAGCTAATACACACACACACACACACACACACACACACACACACGTATATGTATGTATGTATATAAACATATATGTGTATATAAGGACATATATCATATGCACACATGTACACACACACACATATCTAATATATATATTAGAGATGAGGTCTCACCAAGTTGCCTAGGCTGGTCTCAAACCTCTGAGCTCAGGCAATCCTCTTGCCTCCATTTCCCAAAGTGTCGGGACTACATTTACAGGGGTGAGTCACTGTGCCTGGCTGCAAAGTGTTTTATTTTTTTATATATATTTTATTTTAAAGATATGTGGTACAATTTAGGATTAGGTATACAAGTGAACATCACACAGGTAAAGTCTGAGCCTCCCTTTGGTCTCCACTTTCCCTGGTTTTAGTTCAGGTACCCCCCCCATCCTGGCACTATCCTACTATTGCCAATTGCTTTCTTATAGCATTATGGTAAATGTTCAGAGTCCACTTATGAGTGAGAAAATGTGGTACTCTGTTCTTTGTTTCTGTGATAGACCACTGAATATGATCGACTCTAAATCCATCCAAGTTGATACAAAGTCCAGATGTTTGTCCTACTTTATGGCTAAGTAATATCGCATCATGTATATGTACCACATTTTTATTATCCAGTCCAGTTTTGATGGGCAGCAAAGTTGGTTCCATGTTTTTGCTATTGTGAATTGTGCTGCAATAAATATGTGTGTGTAGGTATCTTTTTTGTGGAATGATTTGAGTTTCCCCGGGTATATTTCCAGTAGGAGGATTGTTGTGTCATATGGAAGGTCAATTTCTAGTTCTTTTAGAAATCACCACACTGTTTTCCATAGAGGTTGAACTAGTTTGCATTCCCACCAGCAGCATTCCCTTTTTTCCACATCCTCACTAGCATCTGTTGTTGTTTGTTTTATTAATGATGGCCATTCTTACTGGGGTTAGGTGGTATCTCAATGTGGATTTGATTCACATTTCTATGATGATTAGTAAGGCTGATCATTTGTGTGTGTGTGTGTGTGTGTGTGTGTGTGTGTGTGTGTGTGTGTTGGCTGCCCAAATATCTTCTTTTGAGAAGTGTCTATTCATATCTTTGTCCCATTTTTTTTTCTGAGTTGGAGTCTCACTCTGTCACCCAGGCTGGAGTGCAGGGGCAGGCATGCTCATGGCAACCACAGTTTTGACCTGTTGGACTTAGGAGATCCTTCTGCCTCAGCCTTCCAAGTAGCTGGAACTATAGGCGTGCACTACCACACCCGGCTTATTTTTTGATTTATTGTAGAGACAAGGTCTCATCAAGTTGCCCAGGCTGGTCTCAAACCCGAAGCTCAGGCAATCCTCTCACCTAGGCCTCCCAAAGTGCTGGGATTACAGGCTGAGCCACTATGTCCAGCCTGGCTCACTTTTTAATGGGGCTGTTTGGGGTTTGTTTTTTTTTCCTTTCAGCATGTTTGAGTTCCTCATAGATTGTGGATATTAGGCCTTTCTCAGATATACAGTTGGCTAATATTTTTTCCCATTCTGTGGGCTGTCTCCCTGCTCTCTTGATGGTTTCTTTTGCTCTGCAAACACTTGTCTATCTTATCTCTTATGGCATGGACATCTAGGGTTTTGATCAGGAATTGGTTGCCTACTCAGATTTCTGTAAGGGTGTTTCCTGCTTTTCCTAAGCTTCTTATAGCTTGAGATTTTACCTTTAGGTCTTTTTTTATTCTTTTTTTAGAAAGCAAGATTTATTGAGAGGACAGAAAAGTTCCCACAGTGGAAGGGGACCCGAAGAGGTTGCCCTTGGTCTTGAATCCATTTAGAGTTGATTTTTGTGTATGGAGATAGGTAGGGGTCCTGTTTCAATCTACTGCATGTGGTCAGTTGGTTTTCCCAGCACCATTTACAGAATAGGTTTGCCTCTCCCCAGTGGTTGTTGGTGGAGATTTTGTCAAAGATGAGTTGGTTGAGAAATGGAGGTTTTGCTTCCAGAATCTCTATCCTGTTTCATTGGTCCATATGCCTGTTCTTGTACCAATACCAGGCTGTTTTGATTATTGTAGCCTTATAGTAAAGTCTAAAGTCTGTAAGTGTGATACCTCCTGATTTGTTTCTTTAGCTAAGGATTGTTTTGACTATTTGTGGTTATTTATGTTTCCATATGAATTTCTGTATTGTCATTTCCAGGTCTTAGAAGAATGATGTGACCATCCAAACACAAGAGATACAGAGAACCTGCACAAAACATCAAATGAGAAGACCAACTCCTGGACATATAGCAATTTGCCTACACAAAATAGGTACAAAAGAAGAAATCCGAAAGGCAGCAAGGAAAAAGGTCAGACTACCTACTGGGAAAAACCAATCAAAATAGCAGCAGACCTATTGGCAGAAACACTACAAACCAGAAGGGACTGGAGTCTAATATTCAAAGTCCTCACAGATAAACAATTTCAACAAAGAATTTCCTACCCAGCTAGGCTAAGCTTCATCAACAATGGAGAATTAAAATCCTTTCTAGACATCCAATCCCTAAGAAATTATGCAGCTTCCAGACCAGCTCTACAGAGATGCTTTAAAAGGTACTAAGCACAGAAGAAACAAAAAATAAAAATGACCATGCACTTCCAAGAGAACAGTAGAACACAGAAACAACAGAGAATACAGCGTGACTGCAAACCTGAAAACACATACATACATCAACCCAAAAGTTAAAAGAAAACAAACAAACAAATAAAGAAAAAACTTCATAAGAACCTCATGATGGGGAAAAACAATCACATTTCAATAATTAGCCAGAATGTGAATGGACTAAAAGCACCACTAAACAGACACAGAACGGCAAACTGGATTAAAAAACATGACACAATAATTTGCTGCATCCATGAAACTCATCTCACCACAAGGGAAGCACACAGACTCAAAGTTAGAGTATGGAAAACGAATTTCCAGGCAAATGGATCACAAAAGAAGGCAGGAGTCATGACAATCTTTGGCTAACAAAAATTTTTTAAAATTTTAAAAATTACCAAAGGATACTACATAATGATAAAAGGTTCAATCCATCAACAGGAAATATCCATCCTAATATATATGCACCCAAAACAGGAGCACCAGCGTTTATAAAACAACTACTAAGTAAACTAAAAAAAGACACTGGGCTGGGCTCACTGACTCAGTCTGTAATCCCAGCACTTTGGGAGACCAAGACAAGTGAACTGCCTGAGCCCGCAGGTTTGAGACCAGCCCAGGCAACTTGGCAAGACCTCATTTCTATAATAAAATAAAATAAAAATTAGCCGGGAATGGTAGCGCATGCCTGTAGTTCCAGCTACTTGGAAGGCTGAGGCAGGACTGCCAGAGCCCAGGAGGTTGACACTGGGGTTGGCCGTGAGTGTGCCACTATACTCCAGCCTGGGCGACAGAGTAAGACTCCAACTCAAAAAAAAAAAAAAAAAAGACATTGACTCTAACACTATTATAGCTGTTAAATAACCCACTAACCACCCTAGATAGATCATTGAGGCAAAAAATCACCAAAGAGATCCGGAAACTCAACTTGACACTTGGTCAAATGGACTTAATAGATACCTACAGAAAACACTCCACCCAACAACCACAGAATATACATTCTACTCATCACCACATAGAATGTACTCCAAGATCGATTACATCCTCATCCATAAATCAAGCATAAACAAATTTCATAATATCAAAATACTGCCATGCACCTTCTCAGACCGCAGTGGAATGAAATGATCACCAACAAAATTCCCCAAAAACCCACAAAGACATGGACACTAAACAGCATGATGCTCAATGAATACTGGGTCAACACAGAAATAAAAACAGAAATTAAAAGATTCCTGGAAACAGATGAAAATGAAGAAACATCTTACCAGAACCTCTGGAATGCCATGAAGACAATCCTATGAGGGGAATTTATATTTCTCCGAACATACATCAAGAAAATGGAATGATCACAAGTTAACGCCTAACAAATCTCCTAAGGAAGCTCAAAAGACAAGACCACCAAAACCCTAACTTTGGTAGAAGAATCCATATCACCAAAGTAAAAGGCCAAATACAAGACATAAAAAACAAAAATATCATAGAAAAAAATCAACAAAACAAAAAGCTGGTGCTTTGAAATAAGCAAAATTGATACACTCTAGCCAGAATGACCAAGAAAAAGCCCTAATAAACACAATAAGAAATGCAAAAGATCAAATCAGAACTGACCCCAAAGAAATACAAAAGATTATCAGAGATTAGTATGCATACCTGTATGGAAACAAACTTGATAACCTAAATGAGATGGAGGACTTTCTGACATCATACAACCTGCCAAGGTTGAAACAAGACGACATTGAGACACTAAATAGGCCAGTAACAACCCAGGAAATTGACTCCATCATAAGAAAACTACCTATAAGAAAAAGCCCCAGACCAGATGACTTTCCAGCAGAATTCTATAAAACATACAAGGAGGAGCTGATATCAATACTATTGAAAGTATTCCAAGTAATTGCCAAAGACGAAATTCTCCCCAAATCATTTCACGAAGTTAACATCACACTGATACCCAAACCGGGTAAAGATCCAACAAAAAAAGGAACTACAGGTCAATATCACTGATGAACATACATGCAAAAAATCCTCAACAAGATTCTAGCAAATCAGATCCAACAACACATCCCAAAAATCATCCACCATGACCAAGTAGGCTTCATTCCCAGAATGCAGCGCTGGTTCAACATTCACAAGACCATAAATGTAATTAAACACATCAACAGATGTAAAAACAAGAACCACATGATTATATATCATTAGATGCAGAAAAAGCTTTTGATAAAATCCAGCATCCCTTCTTGATAAAAATTCTCGAACATCTAGGCATAGAAGGAACATACCTCAAAATAGTAAGTCTCATCTACGATAAACCCACAGCCAGCTTAATCTAAACAGATGAAAACAGAAGCATTTCTCCTGAAAACCGGAACAAGACAAGGCTGCCCATTCTCACCCCTCCTGTTGAACATTGTGTTGGAAGTCCTAGCTGGAGCAATTAGACAAGAGAAGGAAATCAGGGGTATCCAAATAGGAAAAGAGGAAGTTAAGTTATCCCTCTTTGCTGACGATATGATCCTATACCTCAAAACGCCAAAAGAATCTGTCAAAAACCTCCTTGCACTGATAAAGGACTTTTGCAAAGGCTTTTCTTATTCATATTTCTCCTAAGCAGTCCTCCCTCTTGCAACACTAATAATTCTAAACAAAAGAGTATCTCCTTGAAATGTTCCCTCCATTGGTTTGATAAATTTGCCATCAAATCTACACCTACTTCTTGGGGTATGGAATCCAGTCTAGTAATTAAAACTAAAGTTTTGCTCAAATTTGCTTTGTTAAGAATGCTGGTGTTTCTAGACTTGAATTCAAATATTCTGCCACTAAGTAAGAATGTAATCATATGGAATCATTATATGATTCCATTTATATAAAATGTCCAGAATAGGCAAATTCATAGAGATAGAAAGTACATGAGTGGTTGCCAGGGTCTGGAGGCTGGGGTGAATGAGGAATGACTGCTAATGGGTAAGGGATTCTTTTGGGGGAGTTAAAGATGTTCTGGAATTAGATAGTAGTGATAGTTGCATAACTTTGTGAACATACCAAAAAACAGTGAATTATATACTTTAAGAAGAGTGAATTTTATGGTATGTGAATTAGATCCCAATAAAACTGTTATAAAAAAGACTGTGGTCAGCTTTCCCCAATTCACACAAAACATTAGGTTACTAGATATAATTCTGCTTAAAACTTTTTCTCTCATAAATATGTTAAATCTTTGTCAGAAGCTACCATTTATCGTCTATACTAGAAAAAAAAAAAAACAACTAGCAAACTAATGCCAGCATGTAAAGCTGAGAAAATAGGGTATTTTTTTGTTGAATGGCTTATTTTATTCTTGAACATGTGCTGATGGCATTAATTTATTTTAAATATGGACCTAGAATAATTTTTAATAATAGTCATTGTCTCTAGCTCATTTGTAAGACAGAATAAAATATGTCAATTATTTCATAGCACTCTACTCAGAACACCATGGCCCTATATGGTATCTTCTTTAGATACATTTGAGCCAACGAAATAGAACAAAGCTAATTAGGCCAAATAAAGATGAAACCAATATTTTTCTTAATAACAGCATATACTAACCTAAAAAAATTCCATCTATGACCAAAAACTCTTTTAAAATGGCAACAATCTGCATATAACCCCTTTTATCAACCTGCTCTTTTTTTCTGAGTTGGAATCTTACTCTGTCACCCAGGCTGGAGTGCAATGGCACACTCACAGCTACTGCAGCCTCGACCCCTCTGGGCTCAGGCAATCCTTCCGCCTCAGCCTTTCAAGTAGCTGGAACTACAGGCATACGCTACCATGCCTGGCTTTTTTTTTAATTGTAGAGACAGGGTCTCACCAAGTTGTCCAGACTGGTCTCGAACCCCTGAGCTCAGGCAATCCTCTCGCCTTGACCTCCCAAAGTGCTGGGATTATAGGTTTGAGCCACCACACCCGGTCTCAATCCACTCTTAAAAAGTAAGTGCAAGCCAGGCTTGGTGGCTCAGCCTGTAATCCCGCGCCTTTGGGAGGCTGAAGTGAGTAGATTGCCTGATCCCACCTGGGCAGTGAGACCTCATCTCTACAATAAATAAATAAAAAATCAGCCAGGCGTGGTAGCGCATGCCTGTAATTCTGGCTACTTGGAAGGCTGAGGCGGAAAGATCGCTGGAGCCCAGCAGGTGTCAACAGAGTGAGACTCCAACTCAAAAAAAAAAGTAGGTGCAAAGGTTGTTCTGTATAATCCTCAACTATTTTAGTACCACCAGCTCAAAGATAATATTTTAAATCTAATTCCAAAACATTGTGACTATCCTACGTGGCAAAATCAGTTTCTAGTATTATGATAATTGTTAAGGGTCCGCTTATGAGTGAGAACATGTGGTACTCAGTTCTTTGTTTCTATGATAGATCACTGAGTATTATAGACTCTAAATCCATCCAAGTTGCTGTGAACTTCATAATTTCATCTTCCTTCATGACTGTGTAATAATCCATCATGTATATGTACCACATTTTTTTATCCAGTCTACTTTTGATGGGCATGGTTGGTTCCATGTTTTTGCTATTGTGAATATTGCTGCAAAAAAAAAAAATCATAATACTATAAAAAAGGGATTGGCAGTAGTGGGAAACTGCCAGGGGAGGGGCAGGGGACACACTTCATCAATAAGGGTACCTGATCTCAAACCAGGCAAAGTGGGGACCAAAGTGAGGCCCAAACTTTACCTGTACAATGACCATTTGTATCTCTAATCCTGAATTGTACCCCACATCTTTAAAATTTTTAAAAATTTTTTAAATAAATCAAAAAAATAAAGAGGGGGCTCATTACAAAAAAAAAGAAATCATAAAAATAAAGAGGGGAATCGTTACCAAAAAAATCAGTTTCAACCTAACAAGAAAACCTCTGCTTTCTGAAGCACAGACATATCTTAACAAGAAGTAACAGTCACAACTTTTATATTGTATCTGAAAACCCAAACTCATGTTATCCATAGAAATGTCTCGCTTCTAGTCATAGCTATTTTTATGTACATGAGTTTTAAAGCGCCACAATAAATCAAATAATATCAGATATTTTAATTATTGCTTTTTAAAAAATTATGCTGCATTATGTTATAGGATTAATTCCTATCATTACTTTTATGTTTTCAAAATAATCTTTGATATTTTTACTCATCCATTCTTCTTCAAAAAATTTCAAATGAATCATGCCAAGTTCCAAGAAAAATTTAAGCTGATACATTTATTAACATCTTATTGTTCAAAAATAGTCTTAGGCAAAGTATATGTCCATTTACTCAAGTCCTTTTTAAATAGCTAAATGAAGCTTTACTGTTTTCTTATTTCTATACATGGTTCTTATTTAGATTATTCTTAAGTTTTGCTCATTATAAATGTGTCTCCTTTTTTCCATTATATTTTCTAACTTAGGTGGAATTCTAAGCTAGAATGCTAAGTGAAATGCTTCTTATTTTATAGAACTCTTATTTGTTCTAAAATCTTAGACAACTCATTTGGACTTACTAGGCATAAAATATGCTTGCTATACTTTTGTCATAATTTTATATGAAAAACTGTTTAAAAGTTTGACTTCAAAAGCTTAGAGTACTATTTGAAGTAATCATTTAAATGGATATGAAAGCAATGTCTGAGGATTTTTAGAGATACAAAAAATAAACAAGTTAATAAATTCATCCAAACAGAAGTACAAAACCTAAGGAAGTTGATTTCAGCTTGAAGGCTGTATGTATGAATTTCATGTCAAATTTATATCTCAAAACCACTCTGAAATTAGGTTAGGCAATTTGAAAAATCCCAGATATATCTAAGCCTGTTTTTTTTTTTTTTTTTAAATAACTTTCTAGATAATCTCCTCTGAAATAGAAGTTCTAACACAAATCAGGATTTGGTACAGACAGAAGCTTCTAACATAAGTTCCTAAGTAAGAGACCTTAATCTTTTCTTAAGTCAATTTCTAAAAGATAATATTAAATATTTACCAGAATAAAACCAACAGGCTCTAGTTTTATCAGATCACTAATGCATCATGTGTCCCAAAACAAGATTACTGAATACAACATTCAAAGCCTAACCATCTCCTAGCTGGGGTGTGTGTGTGTGTGTGTGTGTGTGTGTGTGTGTGTGTGTGTGTGTGTGTTGACAGAGGGGTAGTGGGAATGGCAGTATTTTGGTTTAGGGGTTTTAGGTTCCTACTCCAAAGATCTTAATCTTTTTTCAAAAAGAAAGCCTGAGGAAGGTAAATAGAACCAGGCAGAGACTGCCTTGCTCACCAAACAGCCAAATGCCACCTACTTTCCTCTTCCAGTTCAGGTCTACCCATACCCCAAAACCAATTCCCAACTTTTGCAGAAAGCATATATTAGCAGTCTCTTCTTTCTTGTTACTGCGATGGCTCCACATTAACAAGGCAATTATCTTGCCTTTGTCCTCAGGCTCCTAGACTGAATACTGACTCCTTGGTGCTGACTCCTTATCCAAGTTTTTAATTCCTTGTCTTTGACTACCCAGAAACCTTAGCCAATGCCTGGCTCTCGCCTCCAAGAACACCTTTGACAGCTGATCTAATATCTGGTTCTGATCTTTGGTGTCTCCTATTCTGGATTGTCCCCTGGTCTCACATACTACAAGGTTGACTGTAACTATCATTTTCAAGGCTATCCTTTTAGGAAATGTTGGTTGTCCTGAGGAGAGAAAATGGGGAGGTGGAGGAACATGTCCATTGAGAAAAAGAGGTAAGCAAAAACAAATACATCTACACTTAATGATTAAGATGGTAAATTTTACGTGTATTTAACCACAAAAAACATTGAAAACAAAATAAATAATAGAAGTGAATCTTAGAGTGTATAGAATAGCTAGCTATTTAATGAGACTCTAAAAAAAGATTCAACTAAGAGTATCAGAACAAAAGCTGAATAAATGAAAAAAGCAAGGTCTTTGAGTTAAAGTATATTTTCATGAAGATTTTAGTTTCAGGATGTTTGAGCCCAGAGATAAAGTCATGGGAAAAGGGTGATTGTGGTAAGATGCTTTTCTTTTGTTGTCTAACTAACTATAATTATAAAGTTAAAATATATTGTGGTAAAAATGCAAACAGTTAGAAGGATATAAAATAAAAATTAAAAGTCATCCTTCTCTTCACCACCAGTCCCACTCTTCTTTTATATACTTCCTGACCATTTCTATGCACATCCAAACATCTTTTCTAACCCACCTGAGATAATACTTTACACATGAACCTGCAATTTGCTTTTCCACCCCAAAGAATATCTAGGACATTTCAGGAACTCTTTCCTATGATTTGAAATAGTTGTATCACCTTCAAAGTACAATAACTTAATTGACCCATTGGTACAATATGTATACCTATGATCTGCCTCTTGGCATGTGCCCATGCTTTTTCCTCATTGTGGCCTCCTTGTCTATTGTCGCTATTTCAACTTCTATAATTTCAACTTTTATAGTTATCTTCCAATTGCCTAAAATTTTGTTAAGCCTGGTGTGGTTACTCACACCTAAACTGCAGCACTTTGGAAGGCTGAGGTGGGAGGACTGCTTGAGCCCAGAAGTGCAAGAGCAGCCTGAGCAACAACATAGTGAGACCTCGTCTCTACAAAAAAATTACAAAATTAGCCAGGTATAATGGTGTGCACCTGTAGTCTCTGCTACTTGGGAAGCTGAGGCAGAAGGATTGCCTGAGCCCAGGAGGTTGAGCTTGCTTACAGTAAGCCGTGATCATACCACTGCACTTCAGCCTGGGTGACAGAGTGAGACACTGACTCAAAAATAAATAAATAAATAAAAATAAAACAAAACTTTGTTACAAGCAGAACATCTATCATTTCATCTTTATTTATATCCCCAGTACCGGCAATGGTGCCTAATATATAGTAATATTAAAACTTGTTGAATGAATGACCACTGACTTTTCCAAAGATAAATAGCTACTAAGTGGCAGAAATGTCATTACACTTCTTAATCTAGCTCTTTCTACTGGACTATATGGTCTTGTTGAGTCTATCTTAAAAATGAATCAATACAACACCCTATCACCTACAAGCCATTTCCCTTGGTTTTTAGGTTTTCCATAATCTGGATCTATCCTCTCTCACCAATTCTATCCTCCTTGACTTCAAAATAAGGCCATCCCAATCCATAAATAATGCCACCTTCTCTGTCTTTACCACTAGTCTTGACTTACCTCATTAACTCATGGCTTAATCTGTTGCTCTCTTGTGGAATCCCCCTCCCAAGTCCTGTCACCTCAATTACAGTCATAATTTACCATGCAGCTTGTCTCAGAATCTTCTCTTCTCTAAATTCGTGCTGTAATTGTAGTGTATATAGTTTGTTACTAGTTATTCTCTGATTGTTTTATGTTTGTTAATATTTATTCTTCTGTAACTTTTTGTAGGTAGGAATTATATTTTAACAATAACAGCTACAATTTATTGTATTGTCACTCAATACAATTTATTGAGTGACTGTGATAGCTATTATTTGTTCAAAATATTCACTCTTCCTCTCTACCTAGCCCATCCAAATACTCATCTTTTTGAGATGAGTATGCTTCCTGCACCAGTGATATCAGGCTTGGCTATATGAGTAGCTTTAGAAAATACAACAAAAGCAAATGTGTCATATGCCACATCTGAATAAAATGCTAAGAGCCATCATGTGGTTCTATCATGCTTCTTTTCCCTCTGCCATGAAGCTGACAAGTCTGAGACAGGGGTGAACAGCTACCAGACATGGCTGAGTCCAGTCTGTGTCTTAAGGAAAAACAGTTGTAAAACAGGCCTACAATTGACCTGTAGCCAATGTGATAAGTAATGTGAGTGAAACTAAACCTTTGTCTTTGTAAGCCACTGAAATTTGGGGACTGTTACCCCAAAATAGTATAGCATAATCTAATACCCCCAAATAACTCTCATCTAGCTGCTATTTCCCCACCCTTACTTTTCCAATCTATATAATAATAACAGTAACAATTTAAGAAATCTCAAGAACTGAATACCACATGTTCTCCACTCATAAGTAGGTCCTGAACATTTATCATAATACTACAAGAGAGGGATTGGCAGTAGCATGATACTGTGGGCAGGGGAAGAGGGGGTAGGGGAGGGTGGAGGCACATAACATCACTAAGGGTACCTTATCCTAAACCAGTGGAAGTGAGAACCAGTGGGAGGTCCAAACTTCACCTGTATGTAGACCACTTATGTATCTCTAATCCTGACTTGTACCCCAAATCTTTAAAATAAAATGAACAGGAAAAAAAAAAAAAGAAATCTCAAGAAGTTACTTGGGAAGTTCTACGGCTTTCCCTACCCCACATCAAAGTAGGACTGGGAGCATTCAAGAAAATCAACCATAAATATTGAGATTACTTGTAGTAAGAGAAGACTGGCATTTCATTCCTCATTTGGGTAATCAGTTAAACATGCTGTTCTCAAATTTTAGCATGCAATAGAATCACCTGAATGGCAATTAAAACACAGATCATAAGGTCCTAATAGGCCCCCAAATTTTACATTTCTAACAAATTTCCAAGTAACAATAATGCTGGTGATCTAGGAACCAGGTTTTGAGAACTGCTGGGTTAAGCAATCAATAGTTGATCTGCCCTCATAATTTGAGAGAACTCATGAAAAGGGGTTAACAGTAGAATAGCTTAAAAAACAGTAGACTCGGTGGCTCAGTCTGTAATCCAGCACTTTGGGAGTCTGAGGCGAGTGGATTGCCTAAGCCGGCAGGTTAGAGACCAGTCCGGGCAACTTGGCGAGACCTTGTCTCTACAATAAATTAAAAAATTAGGTGGGGCGTGGGGGCGTGCGCCTGTAGTTCCGGCTACTTGGAAGGCTGAGGCAGAAGGACCATTGACGCCCAGCAGGTCGACACTAGGGTGGCCATGAGTGTGCCACTGCACTTCAGCCTGGGTGACAGAGTGAGACTCCAATTAAAAACAAAAAACAAAAAAAAACCAGTAGAATAGCTTAAAAAAAAAAAAAAAGCTTTGGCACAGCAAAGATGCACTAATTTCCAAAATTTAGACACCATAGAAGATGGCTTGGGACATCTTCCTGGTATACCACGCAAGAGGACTGTCTGAAAACAAAAAGATTCCACAGAAGGAGATTTTAGGCCATACCACTAGAGGTGGATGCTGAAAAAGGTTGAAAGAACCAGAACTGGAATTTACTCTCTCACAGCAAGAAACTGCAATGGGGAGTTTCCTTGAGGTTCTCCCAAAAGTTAATATTCACGATCTTATAATAGAACTACCATTTGGATACTGCCAACGTTAACCGTCCACCCACCCCCAAAAAAACCCTGCAACTATCAACAGTGAGGGAACTATAACAGTACCAATAAAGATGAGAGACATTTAACTCTTTCCATCTTCTTCCTTAGCATACTAACATATAGGAGAGCTAGAGATCCAGAAGAGAGGGGGAAGAGAAGTTTTGTAGGGTTTTTTTGTTTTGTTTTTGAGTCGGAGTCTCCTTCCGTCCTCAGGCTGGAGTGCAGTGGCACACTCCCGGCCACCGCAGCCTCGACCTGAGGGCTCCGGTGAGCCTTCTGCCTTAGCCTTCCAAGGAGCCAGAACTACAAGCATACACTACCACACTCAACTAATTTTTTATTTATTGTAGAGATTAGGTCTCGTCAAATTGCCCGGGCTGGTCTCGAACCCACGGGCCTAGGCAATCCACTCACCTCCACCTCCCAAAGTGCTGGGATTACAGGTTGAGCCAGAAGCCCGGCCAGAAGTTTTTTAAAAATGTCCCCTCCTAAAGAAGTCTGAGCCACTGGCTCTGGAGAAAAGGGAAAGGAAGAACTTTAAATTGAATATAATATTGGAGTTTTAAATTAGACCAGAATGAATTTTTTTAATGCCCCAAAGCACACAAAAAGTTATGAATTCTGAAATCCACCTAGAAAGAGGAACTTGGCAAAACATGACTAAAGAACGTGTTTGTAGGAAAATAAATCCATGTCATATTTGTACACTTTTAAGAATGGGGAGGAAGCATATGCTTATCTACCACATCAGCACCCTTGTTTTCCTGATTGCATGCACATCTTTTATAATCTCTTGAACTTACTTTTTAGTTTTATTTAGGAAAGTTTTTTCCTACCTATGAAAAAGACTAAATTAAATGGCAATAAGATTCTGTATTCACTTACTCACTTTGGAAGGGAAAAAAATCTGAAGACTTGACTCTTCTTTAGAACAGAATTTAAAATGATGTACCCTCTTCCTTTCTCAGTATCAGCTCTTGCATTTTATCTCTACTTTTTCTACTATCTCTAAGTTTTCCCCCATTATCACTTCATTTTTCAATACTGGAAAAGATGGTACTTATCTAGTATTAACCCTCCAGGATTTTTTTACATCTATCTAACTGAACTACAGTATTTTTCACTGATTTAATGTCCTCTTCCAGAACAGAAGAAAGCAATACCACTTGGAAGCCATTTATATTAAGCCAGATTTCAACTCACAAAAGAACTTGAAATGACCTGATATTGTGGTCTTTTATAGACTTCACACCAGATGCTTTCCATTTTATAGACTCCCCCAAAACTTTACTTTCTTACTGCATTTCTATACCTCTGTGTGTCCAGTGATCGCATATAGCAAGCAGAACTACAGAACACTATAGATTTACATTTTCTGGTTACTAATTTAGGTTTACAAACTGTGGTTTGTCTCATTTGGGAGAAAACTATTTTCTTCAGCTATCTTCCTAAAATACAATTATCAGGATAATCTCTGCAGGCAAATTGCAGGAGTACAATAGGTTAGACCTAGGTAAGGGGAATAGAACCAGAAGCTAAATTCTAATTTTTTTTTCTTTACAAACCACATAACATACATTTATCTTAAAATATAGACTATTACGCATGATAAATAAAATGATACATTAAGAATTCAAACATCTTAGGCAAGACTTGACTTCTGAGCTTCAGAAAGATGTGGGAACTTCTCTTGAAGAAATTTTTCTTTCTTTTTCTCTAAACTTTTCTTTCTCACTGTAACGTGGGCTTGTTTCTCATGTCTCAGTCTGACAAAACGGTCCACATAAGGCATTGCAAAGAATCGTTTCCTGTTGCATCTTTTATTCAGGTACCAAGGTATAAGCCACTGCTTGAACTTGTGCCAAATGATTCTTCCAAAAATGTCTCTTCTCCAAGCCCCAGGTCTAACTTTTTCTTGACCAGTCTGAAGAAGCCTTAGGGCATCTTCTCTTTCCTGAACAACTTTATCTAATGCATCAATGGACTCTATTACCTTCTCCAACCGCTCTGGACTTGGCATTGGTAACCTCTGCCGCTTGGCCTCCTGTTCCAGGGTTAGCAGCATATTTCTCTCTTTTAGCAGGATATACCAAAGTTTATGTAAGTCTTCGTTACTTTTGTTCCTTAATTGCTGACAAGTCCATGCTGCTCCAGATTTTACTTTTTCTTCCCCCAATTCTTTGGGTCATCAAAAAATTCTTCCAGTCCTTTCCTTGACAATGTAGTATGAAGTAACCTACACTGCTGAAGGGATGTGACACTGGGTGTATTCTCAGGCAACAAACTAAGAGAAAACCTGCAACTTGAGCCGGCAGGGACCTGAGGCGTTAGTAACGACCTGGAAACCTTAAGGGTGGTTGAGACTCTTCTACAAAGACCGGCCAAACCGGCCGCGGCCATTATTTCACATTAAATTCTAATTGTTAAAAAATCTAAATTTCAGTTAGGTATGGTGGCTCACACCTGTAATCCCAGCACTTTGGGAGGCTAAGGTGAGAGGCTTGCTTCAGCCCAGGAGTTCAAGACCAGCCTAGGCAACTTAGCGAAAACTTATCTCTACAAAAATTTTTTTAAAAATTAGCTGGGTGTGGTGGTGCACCCTGTAGTACCAGATACCTGGGAGGCTGAGGCAGAAGGACTGCTTGAGCCCAGGAGATCAAGGCTTCAGTGAACCATGATTGTGCCACTGCACTCCAGCCTAGGTGACAGAGTGAGACCCTGACTCAAGAATGAATGAATAAATAAATAAATCTAAATTCCACAAACTGTCAATTCTCCAACTTAATAATATGTACAAAAATATCTTATCCTGATTATATTTATCAGGGTTAGATTAGCTACAAGTCCTACATAATAATAATAGTGGTTTAACTAAGAGAGAAGTTTAATTTTCTCTAGTATTAACAAAATTTAGCTCTCATGGATTCAAGGTTGATATAACATCTCAACTATTATCAGAAACTGATTCTCCTATCTTACTCCCACCCCATCCTCCAATCACAGCTTTCAAACACAGACCAAGACAGCTGCTAAGTTCCAGTCATCATATTCACATTCCAGCCAACAGGATGGAGAAAGGAAGAAAAGCACATCTCTCCCTTTAAACATATGCCCTATTAATTGTATTTGACATTTCTGTTTACATTCCACTGGCCAGAATCCCCTTTTTATGAATATATCCTGGCTGCAAGATTGGGAAATGTAGTCTTTATTTTTTTGTGTGTTTGTTTTGTTTTATTTTGTTTTTGTTTTTGAGTTTGAGTCTCACTCTGTCGCCCAGGCGGGAGTGCCACTGCAGTGCCATGCTCCCAGTCACTACTGCCTGGACCTAGTAGGCTCCAGCGATCCTTCCCCTCAGCCTCCGAAGTAGCCAGAACTACAGGTGCGCACTACCATGCCCAGCTAATTTTTTATTTATTGTAGAGATGAAGTCTCACCAAGTTGCCCGGGCTGGTCTCAAACCCACAGGTTCAGACAATCCACTCACCTCGGCCTCCCAAAGTATTGGGATTACAGACTGAGCCACCGAGCCTGGCCAGAAATGTAGTCTTTATTCAGGGTGGCCACAAATCCAGTTAATAATTACTGAGTTTAATTCTAAGAAAGGAAGAAAAATGAATATTGGGGAACAGCTAGCAATTTCTGCCACAGTGATGATTACATTTCATTGTTTCTGAGCACCAGGACTTCACTTATTACCTCAAGCAGATCATTTCACATTTTCTCACAAAAAGTCTCCTAATTCTTGGCATGAAGAGTATCAACCAGAAAAAATGCGAGAAAATAAAAGATTATACTGAGAATTACTAGAAATTCTCAAAATAAAGACAGAAGTAAATGTACTAAGGATTTTAGGTAGAATTTGAGCAATCAAATTTGAGAATTTGATTAGATGCTGTTTGCTCTTTGCCCTTGAGATCAACCCTCTGTGTTACAGATACAGATAGCAAAAAATTATTCCACATAGCATTAATACTATATAAGGTTTGATATACCAACAAAAGTAATAAATCTAAAGGAATCATACAGAGTACCAAGAATGTGAAATGTGATTTGGCACAAAGACTAGCAAAGAGTAGCACAGTGTGTGATTAATCCTGCATGACCACATTTACATCTCTAATTTGCTCATATAAATGCATTAAGCCAGATGGTTTTAGAGACTAGCACTCACATATACTTGTGGGTCAGCACCCACATCTTCTGTACTTTCATGGATGCCCAGACTTAGGTAGTACCCACCTTTCTCTCTTCACCACTTTGCTAGCCAAAACCCCTTTATTCTTATTTTTCTCTCACTTCTCATAATCAACATTCTCACATCACACACACACACACACACACACACACACACACACACACATACCCCTATGCCAATGCCTATTATGACTTTGCTGAAGAATATATTAGGAAGATGTGAAAAAGCAACTATTACTTTAACTTAGAACATATTAGGAAGATAATTTTGAAAATGAGCATTTTATTCTATTTGTGAAAAATCAGCAACTCCTATCCAAAAATGGGAGACATATACTTTGCTAGTTTAAAACCTATTCCATGTATTAAAGAATAATCCACACTAATAACTGGAATTCTAGAAAATTCAATACAATTATATACCAAGGCTCTTATTTGTTAAATTTTAAAACTGATATTTAATTATTACAATAATTCTGTATTTATTGATCTGTTGGCATCTAATTCCAACCAGACACATCATGTGAGTCAATTCAGTGAGGCAGCTGGGGTAGCAATTTGTTTCCAGACTAACAATATTCGGTTGAATATGGTCATTTTCTTCTATCTCAAGTGCTATCAATAATAGATCCTCAATTAGTCTTCTGTATGGAATTGTAACATTAGAAATTGTACATGACAATTTAAAATTAAGACATGCCTCAAGCATTAATAAACTTAGAATTTTTTGTTCTATCAGAAAAATAAAACAAGTATGAACGATCCCAGAAGAGATTTGTTTACTTCAGAAAAATAAAGTACAAAGTAAAAGTGCTCTGGAAATATGATCCTATGTTCAAAAGGAAAACATCCTCAAAGAATGTGAGCATGATGAATGAAAGAATAGGGGCAACTGACAAAATCCTCACTGAGAAGAGGCTGAATGGATCCCCACAGCAAGCAAGTGAGTCTCCAAATCGTGGGAGCACGAAAGGAGAGTGTCTTCCAGTTCACAATGCAACTGGGAGAGGCTCAGATCTTCAGTCCCAAGACCCACAGATTCTATTGAAGCTATTTAAATCAACAATCTGAGAAGAAACAATAGTAAAGATACACGCAAATCTCCTTTTTTACATGTCCTGTCTCTTTTCTAAACTCAGATTATCATTTCTTGTGTCTTCTCCTTTTTCATACATATGAGTTCATCTCTTATAATGTTATCTTGTTGACCATAATTACAAATTGGCTTTCATTTGGTTTCAAGAGCAAAGGGATAATAATCAGTGTCTACCATTTCTTTTTACATTTACCCTGCATGGCACAACCAAAACACTCTAATTATGATGTTCAAGAGCATGTATTTATTCTGTCTCTAGTTATGGCTAAATTAAGAACCTCAATTAAAGACCCCTACTCATCCTTTTTTCTCTGAGAACTGCACTCAACAGGATTGAGACGTCTGAAGTCATGTTTGTTCTGCATGAACCTGTCCCCTGGTCTAAGAAACTGGACCACTGCTGTCCCCTAGGCTGGAATGCAGTGGCACAACCATGGCTTACTGCAGCCTTGACTTCAGCCTTGTCTGAGCTTGGGCTCAGACCATCCTTCTACCTCAGCCTCCCAAGTAGCTGAGACTACAGGCACACACCACTATGCCCAGCTAATTTTTAAATTTTTTTATAGAGACAAAGTCTCACTATGTTGCCTAGGCTGGTCTTAAACTCCTGGGTTCAAGCAATCCTCCCACCTTGACCTCCCAAAGTGCTAGGATTACAGGTGTGTGCCACCATGTCTGGCCAAGAAAGCTGGTCTTTAAAAAAGAATCACGAAGAACTGCAGAAAGAGGAACAGTGATAAGAGACTATGGTAAAAATAAATAATGCCCCCCAAAGATATCCAAATCCCAATCGCTGGAATCTGTGAATGTTGCCTTATATGGCAAAAGGTACTCTGTACATGTGATCAAATTAAAGATCATAAAATAGGAAGAATATTATGGATTATATAGGCAGGCCCTAAATACAATCGTAGTGCCTTTAGAAGAGGGAGATTTTACAATAAAAGGAGGCAATGTGCCAACTCAAGCAAGATGCCATTCTGCTTTAAAAATGGAGGAAAAGGGCCAGGCATGGTGCCTCGAGTCTGTAATCCCAGCACTTTGGAAGGCCGAGGAGAAAGAATTGTCTGAGCCCGCGGGTTGAAGACCAGCCTGGGCAACATGGTGAGATCTAGTCTCTACAATAAATCAAAAAAGTAGCTACTTGGTGGGCTGAGGCGGAAGGATCGTCGGAGTCCAGCAGGTCTACACTGGGGTGGCTGTGGGTGTGCCACTGCATTCCAGCCTGGGCAATGGAGTAAGATTCCAAGTTAAAAAAATGGAGGAAGAGGACATGCGTTAAGAAATGCAAGAAGGCCGGGCTCAGTGGCTCAGCCTGTAATCCCATGCCTTTGGGAGGCTGAGGTGAGTGTATTGCCTGAGCCCGCGGGTTCGAGACCCGCCTGGACAGACGAGACCTCGTCTCTACAATAAAATCAAAAAATCAGCCGGGCGTGGTAACGCGCGCCTGTAATTCCGGCTACTAGGAAGGCTGAGGCGGAAGGATCACCGGAGCCCAGCGGGTCGAGGCTGCGGTGGCCGGGAGCGGCCACTGCACTCCAGTCTGGGTGACAGAGTGAGACTCCAACTCAAAAATAAAATGAAATGAAGTGAAATGAAATAAAATGAAATGAAATGAAATAAAATAAAATAAAAATAGCCGGGCGTGGTTGCGCGCGTCTGCAGTTCCGGCCACTTGGAAGGCTGAGGCGGAAGGACCGCTGGAGCCCAGCAGGTCGAGCCAGCGGTGGGCAGGAACGTGCCACCGCACTCCAGTCTAGGTGACAGAGTGAGATTCCAACTCAAAAAAAAAAAAAAAAAAGAAAATTGCAAGAAAGGTGCTCTAACAAAAGGAAATGGCAAGGAAACAGATACTCCCCCACAGCCTCTAGAGGGAATGCAGCCTGACAAGATCCCTTGATTTGAACTCATTAAATAACTGACTTTGGGGTTATGAACCTTCAGAGCTTAGCTTTCTTTTAAATACACACACACACACAGCCGGGCTCGGTGGCTCAGCCTGTAATCCCGCGCCTTTGGGAGGCTGAGGTG
>NW_007247684.1:257950-271923 GCF_000164805.1 Carlito syrichta | reverse complement strand
GCGAGACCTCATCTCTACAATAAATCAAAAAAATCAGCCGGGCATGGTAGCTCATGCCTGCAATTCCGGCTACTTGGAAGGCTGAGGTGAAAGGATCACCGGAGCCCAGCAGGTCAAGGCTGCGGTGGCCCGGAGCGGCCACTGCACACCCGTCTGGGCGACAGAGTGAGGCTCCAACTCAATTAAAAAAAAAACAAAAAACAAATAAATAAATAAATACACACACACACACACACACACACACACACACATACACACACAGCTTATACATCTTGCCATTGTATTCCATGGAATAACACTGTTTAATTACAATAAATTCAACATTTTGCTTAGGCCAACCAGAGTCTTAGATATAAGCAAGCTCAATAAGAAGCCATACAGTGTACTTTGAAAAGAATAACTTATAGCCTCAAAAAAATAAAAAGTATCAGCCCCCAAGTCAAAAATAATGCCCCAAACTTCTACCATAGGAGTCACCCTTGTAGTTTTAGGTATTGTATCTGGAATGCTTTGCTTTAAAATACAATTCTAGCCAGGCACAGTGGCTCACACCTGTAATCCCAGCACTTTGGGACCGAGGCGAGAGGATTGCCTGAGCAGAGGGGTCTGAGACCAGCCTGGGCAACTTGGTGAGACTTCGTCTCTACAATAAATCACAAAATTAGCCAGGTGTGGTGGCGTGCTCCTGTAGTTCCGGCTACTTGGAAGGCTAAGATGGAAAGATCACCTGAGTGAAACAGGTCAAGGCCGTAGTGGCCATGAGCATGCCACTGCACTCCAGCCTGGGCAACAGAGTGAGATTTCAACTCAAAAAAATCAATCACTCAATAAATAAAATAAAATACAACTCGATTTTTACCTGATAATAGAATTATTCACTATAATTGCATCAACTGAATCAGCATGGATTTCTTGACAAAATAATGCAACAATTTTTATATTTCTCTAAAGAAATAGGATCAAAAAGTTTATATTTATAAGAAAAATATTAGAAGAGGTTTGGAACAGTCACCTGACAAGGCACAATACAGTAGAGTGATGATGTAAAAGGAGGAGGTTTTAGCAGGTAGAGAGACCAATACAAGAGAAGTACTAAAACAAAGTTAGATTCAAAACACGGAGATGACAGTATCAATACAGAAACCAAAATATGCTTCACAAATCAAAACTATTTTAACAGCTCAGTACATAAATTACACTCTCCCATCATGAATCTCAGATCATAATAGCATGAAATAAGCAGTCTTCCATTCTCAACAATAAAAAATGAACAGGTTCACCAATCCTTTCATCATTTAAAGCTTGGAAATTTTCACTTTGTAAATAATTATTAAAGTCTATCAGTCTTTTACTTGCCTTTAAATTCATAATAATATACAGCATAGCTCTTTTTCCAAAAAGCATTATCCTTCCATGTAGTACCTTTATGGGATAGGTCATTCAATCTTCAATTCACAACGAAGGACAACATGTCATTAGAGACTATTTGATCACTGAGACAGAAAAGCAAAATCCCAACATAACAAAAACCTAATCTAGGTTGAAATGCTACAGCTAAAGTTATCAGAAATAAAGATACACTTACTTAGAAAAGTCTCTATGACAAAAAAAAAAGACCTAGAAAGGAAAAATACATGCTTAACATGAATGGGGTAGATACTGCATCATTTGGTGCAGAAAAAGCAGAATGTCCTGAACAGGAAGTAACTAAAATAATCATTTATCACTTGGAAAAAACAGAGAGCACGGAAGCTAAGAACGAGAGAGCCCAAATAGGATTATTTGTGAACTCTAAGTGCTTGTCACTAATTACAAATTTTCCAGTTACACTATGAAATGATCAAATAGGTTAATATAGGATTTGAGTTAATCTTCCTACTTTTAAGATTTTTCTCTAATCCACTGAAACTCAGATTCAGTGGAGTGTGATTTCTGTATAACATGAGAAAGAACACTAGGAGCATTAATATTCCAATCTGTCGCCAGGCCAGTCTCAGATACATCTTTTTTGTGAGGGTAAAAACTTAATGCTTCATATTGTGACCTTTATTAGAATATACCTTTTAAGGAAGGGTTCACTTAAAGCCAGAGAGTATCTCTGAGCTTCCAGATGGCAGTCAATGTGCTCAATGTATCTTTGAATCTTCAGTGCTTACTAAATGATGTATGGTTGATTGATAAATGAATGATACAAGTTAATATCACAAATCTTTGTTCAAAAATTCTGCCTTTCCTAAATATCTAACTAAAACATCAAACACAATAGTATACACTAACTAAACTAAGAAACACAAAAGAGCACCTATTTATATCTATCATTCTATTAATTTACATTAAACACCATATATACCTTTCACATTCCAATTCTCCACCCTGAATCATTTCATTTCTTATGTCCCCATCACTCTTCTTTTTAAAAATACACTGACATTTATTTAGTTAAATGGCTGCTATTCTCCCTATAAAGAATAATGGAAAAGACTGAC
This sequence comes from Carlito syrichta, assembly GCF_000164805.1. Taxonomy (NCBI): domain Eukaryota; kingdom Metazoa; phylum Chordata; class Mammalia; order Primates; family Tarsiidae; genus Carlito; species Carlito syrichta. The sequence goes on along the minus strand of NW_007247684.1, from coordinate 269,437 downwards.
ATGCTTGACCACTCGTTACCAGTGGAGGTTACGAGCCTTATGCAGTATAAGTTACTGGGGGATGGGAGGCAAAAAGGAAAGGATAGGAAAACTACGTTTGATTACTTGTCGGGGTGGTAGTTTCACTGATGTTTGCATACTGATAAATTATTGAATTATATATCTTATTTTGTATGACTTTGTGTTTCTAGGTCACATTTTTGACAAAAAGAAAATGTGTGTATGTGTGTGTGTGTGTGTGTGTGTGTGTGTGTGTGTGTGTGTGTGTGTGTATCCTCAAGTATATAAAGGAAGAGACCATAACCCATGAAATAGGAATAGGTTACTTTAAAGGGGGGAAAAAGAACTCCAGAGAAATAAAAAGAACTCTTAGAAATTTAATATGTAACAACAAATAAGGATTCACTAGGAGGATAGTAAGATTAAACTATGGAAGTCTCTTAGAAAGTAGAGTGAAAAGGAAAATAATTTGAAAGAAAAAGGGAAAGACAAGGAAAAAAATTCAAGGACCCATCCAGGAGGGTCAATATCTGCATAATCAGCATTCCAACAAAGAAGAACATAGAAAACTAAGGGAAGAAATCATCAAAGAAATGATTCAAAAAAAATTCCCAAAGGACATTAATTTCCAGAACTAAAATGGCCAAGTGCCCAATATACTGGATGAAAACATAGTCACATCAAGGCAGAGTAACAAGAACTATTAGAACACTAGAAACCTTATAAGCTTCCAGAGAAATAAAGATATTAAAGGGTCATGAAGCAATGAGTTGAAATTAGAATGGCTTTAGACTTCTCAATAGAAACACTCTATTAAGCTAGTTTAGTTTTCTTATGCTTTGTAACCAAAAGAGCCTTAGTTAAGACATTATTAATGTCATTGTATTTGGGGAAAGCATAATCTAAAAAATAAAAAGGTAAAATGGTTCATAATTACTACTACAAACAGGAAAGATTTATTTACACTGTAATGAAAATGAAAAGGCAGACAGGCTGAAAAATAATAAACTCAACTAACTTAGTAAATAAATATATTCTTGTTTTTGGCTGAATTCATATGTTGAAGTTCCCCCAGTACCTAAGAACATAACTATATTTAGAGGCAAGACCTTTAAAGAGGTAATTAAAGTAAAATGAGGTCATGTGAGTAGGCCCTAATCTAATATTATTAGTGTCCTACAAGAAGAGAAGATTAAGACACAGACACACATGAAGGGAAGACCATGTGAAGACAGAAGGAGGAGACAGCAATCAACAAGCAAAGGAGAAAAACCTCAAAAGAAATCAACCCTGCTGACACCTTGGTCTCAGTCTTCTAACTTCCAAAACCAAGAAAATAAATTTTTGTTGTTTAAGCCACCCAGTCTATGGTACAGGGTTATGACTGGCCTAGCAAACTAATATAACTCTCTTAACACACTGCTAAAATAATTACTGCTGGTTAAACATGATGGATTAAACACATATAGTAAGTCTTCTCTTTTCCGAAATCCTACTGAAATGGCAATACATTTGTAAATGGTATAAACTCACAAGGAAAAAAGAGCAGGAGAGCAGGCAAAAACAGCAAAGTTTTAAAAGCTAGAAAGCAGATGGACAAATGGCAACTGATTTAGCAAAGCCAAAGAAATGACTTAAGATGCAAAACTTAAGCCAGTGAGAAAAGCTAAGAAGAAAACCAGTTAATATTTATATTTATATCAGAATCCCTATAAAGTTCAGGAAGCGGCAGAAACATGTACCTCTGGAACCTGAGATAAAGATGAAGTTAGAAAAAGGAGGACAGATTGAAAGTCTATTGGAGAAGCAGTTACACTCCCAGAAGACTGTTCCTTCCTCTTATGGCAAAAAGAAAAAGTAAAACAAAGTTTTTGGGGCTGGGAAATACAAAGATTAGAGAGTACTGTACTGAAAACGTGGATAACCACGAATCGCCCAAACAATCCTCAGCAAAACACACACACACACACACACACACACACACACACAAACAAATCAGGAGGTATCACGCTCCCAGACTTTAAACTTTATTATAAAGCTACAATAATCAAAACAGTCTGGTATTGGTACAAGAACAGGCATACAGACCAATGAAACAAGATAGAGATTCCAGAAGCAAAGCCTCAATTTCTCAACCAGCTCATCTTGGACAAAGCCTCTACCACCAACGAATGGGAAGAGGAGAAATTATTCAGTAAATGGTGCTGGGAAACCTGGCTGATCACATGCAGAAGAAGACAGCCCACAGACTGAGAAAAAATATTTGCTAACTATATGTCTGACAAAGATCTAATATCTAGGATCTACAAAGAACTCAAACATGCCAAAAAGAAAAAAACAAACAGCCCTGTTAAAAAGTCAGCAAAACATATGAATAGAAAGTTCTCAAAAGAAGACATACAAGCAGCCAACAGATACATGAAAAAATGCTCAGTCTCACTATCATCAAAGAAATGCAAACTAAAGCCACACTGAGATACCACCTAACTCCAGTCAGGATGGCCATCATCAATAAGTCAAAAAACAACAGATGCTGGAGAGGATCTGGCAAAAAGAGAGTACTTCTACACTGTTGATGGGAGTGAAAACTACTACAACCTCTGTGGAAAACAGTGTGGCGATTCTTAAAGATCTAAAAATCGACCTTCCATACAACCCTGCAATCCACCTACTGGAAATATACCCGGAAGAACTCAAATCACTCTATGAAAAAGATTCCTGCACACGTATGTTTATCGCAGCATTGTTCACAGTAGAAAGAACATGGAACCAATCATGCTGCCCATCAGAAGAGGACTGGATAAAAAAATGTGGCTCAGACTGTAATCCCATGCTTTGGGAGGCCGAGGTGAGTGGATTTGCCTGAGCCCATGGGTTCATGACCCGCCTGGGGAACTTGGCGAGATTTCATCTCTACAATAAATCAAAAAATTAGCTGGTCATGGTAGCGCGCACCTGTAGTTCTGGCTACTTGGAAGGCTGAGGTGAAGGATCGCCAGAGCCCAGCAGGTCGAGGCTGCAGTGGCCGAGAGCGGCCACTGCACTCCAGTCTGGGCGACAACAGAGTGAAACTCCAACTCAAAAAAAAAAAAAAAAATGTGGTACATATACACGATGGAATATTACATAGCCATAAAGAACAAAATCATAAACTTCACAGCAATCTTGATGGACTTAGAGTATATAATACTGAGTGATCTTTCACAGAAACAAAGACCTGAGTATCACATATTCTCACTCATAAGTGGAGCTTGAACAATTATCATAATACTATAAGAAAAGGATTGGCAGTAGCAGGGAAACTGCCAAGAGGGGTGTGGGGTAGTGGGATTGGCAGTAGTAGTGGGAATCTGCCTGGGGAAGTGGGGGGGCACACCTCATCAAAAAGGGTATCTGCATAAGGATCATTTGTATACCTAATTATGAACTGTACCTCACATCTTTAACATTTTTAAAAGTTATAAAAGAAAAAGAAAACATGGATAAACTAAAGGCTTACACATATGGCTCTCAGAACACTGATACTGAGCCAAACATTATGATTATACCCAAGGGGGAAAAAAGACCCAAAGATATTCTACCAGGCATCCCCAAAGGGTCCAGCTAGATCATCATATGATAAACAGCATAGTTAACCACTCTCACTCTTGCTCAGAGAGGTTGCATTAAGGTTTATTGTACATCACTCTTGAATCTAAGCAGAAAAAGATGAATGGCAGACATTTTCTGAAAAATACCTAATATAAAAAGCAGACACCAGCCGGGCTCAGTGGCTCAGTCTGTAATCCCGTGCCTTTGGGAGGCTGAGGTGAGTGGATTGCCTGAGCCCACGGTTCGAGACCCGCCTGGGCAGCGAGACCTCATCTCTACATAAATCAAAAAATCAGCTGGGCGTGGTAGCGCATGCCTGTAATTCCGGCTACTCAGAAGGCTGAGGCGGAAGGATCGCCGGAGCCCAGCAGGTCGAGGCTGCGGTGGCCAGGAGCGGCCACTGCACTCCAGTCTGGGCGACAGAGTGAGACTCCAACTCAAAAAAAAAAAGCAGACACCAAAAGAGAAAAAAGTTACTTGAGGAAAACATATAATATGTACATAGATAAAAATTTCAAAAACTATCATTAATACCTTCAAAGTACAATGTTTGAGAAAAATGCTTGAATGAAAGAACAGGGTGTACTAAAAAAGAATATTCCTTAAACAGGAGGAGACACATGTTACAATATGAATTAACCTTAAAAACATTACGGTAAGTGAAAGAAGCCAGAAATACCCAGGAATTAAAGGACACACATCATATGATTCCATTTATATGAAATGCCTAGAATATGCAAATTCATAGAGGAAGAAAGTAGCCTGGGGGTTACCAGGAAGGGTATAGGAATAGAAAACAGTTAATGAATAGGAGTATCTTTTTTCTGGAATTTGACAGTGGTGATGATTGCACAAATTAGTGAGTATACTAAAAACCACTGAATTGTGTATATATATATTTTTATTAATTTTTTTTTTTTTTAAGAAAGCAGGATTTATTGAGAGGACTGAAAAGTCCCTTAGTGGGAGGGGACCCGAGGGGGTTGCCCAAATTGTATATTTTTTTAAAATAATGAATCTTACGCTTTGTTAACTATACCTCAATAAATAAAGCAAATGAATTTTTGAAATTAAAAACATAATAGAAAAAACTTTTAAACTCAATAGAGAATCTGGAAGATAAGATTGAGGAGTTGTCCCAGAAAGTAGAGCAAAATAATGAAGAGATGAAATTAGGAGAAAAATATAAGAAAATTAAAGCACAGGTCTAGGAGGTTCAAAATCTGAGTAACAGAAATCCTAGAAAGAGAGAATAGAGAAAAGTAAAAAGAGGTAAACTATCAAAGTTTACCCGTAAACTCTGTTAAAAATTTACCTGAACATAAAAAAGCAAAATATCTATATTAAGGCATATTGTTGTGAAATTGCAGAATGAGGGGATAAAGATTTTATAAGCTTCTAAAGAGAAAGGAGGAAAAACCCAACTTTCATACAAAAAAATGAAAACTCAAAATAGCACTGGACTTCTCAACTACAACAATGAAAGTTAGAAAACAATGAAACAATACCTAAGGAATTCTGAAGGAAAATAATTTCTAACTAGAATTAAATTAATTGGGAGGGTAAAATAAATCTTTTATACTCCCTTTCTTAGAAATGTACTGGAGAATGTGCTCTACAAAAATGAAAGAGTAAACAAAAATAAATAAATAAGGACAGGAGATCAGAGATATTTCTTTCTTTCTTTCTCTCTCTCTCTCTCTCTTTCTTGCTGTTGTGAATGGGATTGTGCTTTTTATTTGGTTCTCTGCCTGTTTGTTATTGGTGTATAAAAATGCAACTGTTTTTGCACATTTTATTTCGTATCCTAAGACTCTGCTGAAGTCCTTTATCAGTGCAAGGAGGTTTTTGACAGATTTTCTTGGGTTGGTTTTGAAGGTATAGGATCATATCATCAGCAAAGAGGGATAACTTAGCTTCCTCTTTTTCTGTTTGGATACTCCTGATTTCCTTCTCGTTTCTTTTCTTTTTTTTTTTTTTTTTTTTGAGTTGGAGTCTCACTCTGTCGCCCAGACTGGAGTGCAGTGGCCACTCCCGGCCACCGCAGCCTCGACCTGCTGGGCTCCGGCGATCCTTCCGCCTCAGCCTTCCGAGTAGCTGGAACTACAGGTGCACGCTACCACACCTGACTAATTTTTTGATTTATTGTAGAGATGAGGTCTCACCAAGTTGCCCAGGCGAGTCTCAAACCTGCAGGCTCAGGCAATCCACTCACCTCAGCCTCCCAAAGGCGCGGGATTACAGGCTGAGCCACCGAGCCCAGCTCAGAGCTTTTTCTTGTAGGTAGTCTCCTTAAGACGGAGTCAATTTCCTGGATTGTTACTGGCCTATTTAGTGTCTCAATGTCTTCTTGTTTCAATCTTGCAGGTGGTATGATGTCAGAAAGTCCTCCATCTCATTTAGGTTATCAAGTTTGTTTCCATACAGATGTGCATACTAATCTCTGATAATATTCTGTGTTTCTTTGGGGTCGGTTGTGACTTTATCTTTTGTGTTTCTGATTGTGTTTATTGGGCTTTGTTTCTCTTTTTCTTGGTCAATCTGGCTAGGAGTCCATCAATCTTGTTTAACCTTTCAAATAACCAGTTCTTTGTTTTGTTGATTTTTTTCTGATATTTTTGTCTCCTATGTCCCATATTTGGGCTTTTACTGTGGTGACATGGATTCTTCTGCTAAAGTTAGGGTTTTGGTGGTCTTGTCTTTCCAGCTCCCTTAGGTGATTTGTAAGGCTGATAACTTGTGATCTTTCTATATTCTTGATATATGTTTGTAGAGATACAAATTCCCCTCTTAGAATTGATTTCATGGCATCCCAGAGGTTTTGGTAAGATGTGTCTTTATTTTCATTTGTTTCCAGGAAAGGTGAAAGACCTTTACAACAATAACTATAAAACACTGCTCAAAGAAATCAAAGAGGGCACAAACAAATGGAAAAATATTTCATGCTCATGGACTGAAAGATTCAACACTGTTAAGATGTCCGCCCTACCAAAGGCAATCTACAGATTCAGTGCAACACCCATTAAATTACCAACATCATTCTCCTCAGACCTGGAAATGACAATACAGAAATTCATATGGAAACATTAAAGGCTAGGAATGGCCAAACAATCCTTGGCAAAAGAAACAAAGCAGGAGGTATCAAACTTCTATACTTTAAACTCTACTGTAAGGCTACAATAATCACAATAGCCTGGTATTAGTAAAAAAACAGGCATATAAACCAATGAAACAAGATAGAGATTCCAGAAGCAAAATCTCAATTTCTCAACCAACTTATCTTCAACAAAGCCTCCACCAACTGGAGAGAGGAGAACCAATTCAGTAAATGGTGCTGGGAAAACTTGTTGACCACATGCAGAAGATTCAAGCAGGACCCCTACCTATCACCATACACAAAAATCAACTTCAAATGATTCAAAGACCTAAATGTAAAACCTCAAACTGTAAGAATCTTAGAAAACTCAGGAGATATCTTTACAGAAATTGGAATAGGCAACAATTCCTGATCAAAACCCCAAATGCCCATGCCAGTAGAAATAAGATAGACAAGTAGGACCTCATCAAATTGAAAAGCTTTCCTGGGCTCAGTGGCTCAGCATGTAACCCTGCGCCTTTGGGAGGCTGAGGTGAGTGGATTGCCTGAGCCCGCAGGTTCGAGACCCGCCTGGGCAGGCGAGACCTCATCTCTACAATAAATCAAAAAATCAGCCGGGCGTGGTAGCGCATGCCTGTAATTTCGGCTACTTGGAAGGCTGAGGCGGAACGATCGCCGGAGCCCAGCACGTCAAGGCTGCGGTGGCCGGGAGCGGCCACTGCACTCCAGTCTGGGTGACAGAGTGAGACTCCAACTAAAAAAAAAAATTTGAAAAGCTTCTGCAAAGCAAAAGAAACCATCAAGAGAGCAGGGAAATAGCCTACAGAATGAGAAAGACTATTTGTCAACTGTATGTCTAACAAAGACCCAAAATCCAGAATCTACAAGGAACTCAAATGTGCCGAAAGGAAAAAAACAAACAGCCCCATTAAAAAGTGGATAAAAACATGAATAGACACTACTTAAAAGAAGACATACAAGCAGTCAAGAGTTTCTATTTAGTTTCTTAGCTGCTGTGCCCTGCATGGCAGGGTGTAAAGGATCCTGAAAGAGGAACGGCACAGTATAACACAATTCACAAAACACTTTTAGAACTAGAAGGTGGGGAAACCAAGGGGCACTTTGCCTCACAGGACAAAGGCCCCGAGTCTCTTATCCACCAGATTTTTATTAGTATAAAATGACACAGTTAAGTAAGCATTTAAGGATGAAGTACAAGCAGTGCAAAGGAAACTTTTTGGTATGGTCTCAGAAAGCTTCTTTCAATAAAATGTGACTGTTTACAGGGCATAGTGCAGCTGCTTGCTAAACAATGTGGTTAATGCATAACTTCTTACTTCGTCTAACACAAAAGACATTTCACTTTGTAACTTGTCTCAGCATATATATCTGGCTTTGCCATCATAAGCATTCTTGGCTAGGTGTTACTTTGCACATATGCCAAGTATGTTTTCAGCAGAGTTCAAGTAGGGAAGTGGTCTCCAACACTGGGCCTAGTTTATTAATCAGTTATCTAATTCAGTGTTTACTAAGCCACTGTGTGAGGAAACAGTGACAGTGGGTAGTGACACATGGCCCTTAAGATTAAGAATCTTATAGGCCACTAGAATAAGATAGACATTATGGTAGATACATAGAAGGGGTAGGTAGGGTGGGGACCATGGCAAGGTGTGGAGTGCTTTCAGTGTGAGCCTAGTTCATGATCACAGTCATCAGAGATGGGTCAGTCTTCACCAAATTTTCCAGGTCATTTCTGAAAAGTGAACTCAGAGATTGACAGTAGAAGTCTGAAAGAGCTTGGTGTGCTCCTACAGTTGCAAACAGTGCTCCTTCATGGGTGGAGTGTTGAGTCGGAACCATTATAATGGTGGACAGAACCTAGGGGAAAAGATGGGGACAGATGCCCTTCAGATGCAGTTGTATGTGTTGGGGGTTAAACAAGGGAGGGTTCACAAACACATGGAAAGCAGCCCTGTAGGCTTCAAAGAAACAGTATAAGCCACTGGGGAAATGAAAACCTAGGTGTCATACTAAAAAGTCTACACACAATCTAATGTGGATTAAAAACTGATTTATCTAGGCTCTTAATAACTTCAGGAAGTGGTAAAGTGTGAATATAATTATTTGAATTTTCATAAGCAGACCCTGAACATTAACTATAATACTATAAGAAAGGGATTGGCAGTAGTGAGATACTGCCAGGGTGGGGGTGGAGAAACAACATCAATAAGGGTACCTGATCTCAAACCAGGCAAAGTGGGGACCAAATGGAGGCCCAAACTTTACCTGTACAATGTCCACTTATATACCTAATCCTGAATTATACCCCATGTCTTTAAAATAAAACATTTTTTAAAAATTTTTTTAAATGGGTAAAGACATGAATAGACACTACTTAAAAGAAGACATACGAGCAGCCAACAAATACATGAAAAAATGCTCCGCCTCACTAATCATCAAAGAAATGCAAATTAAAACCAAACTAAGATACCACCTAACTCCAGTATGGCCATCATCAATAACTCAAAAAATAACAGGTGCTAGTGAGGATGTGGAGAAAAGGGAATGCTTCTACACTGTTGGTGGGAATGTAAACTAGTACAACCTCTATGAAAAACAGTGTGGCAATTCTAAAAGATCTAAAAATTGACCTTCCATATGACCCAGCAATCTCCCTTCTGGGAATATACCCAGAGGAACTCAAATCATTCTGTAAAAAAGATACCTGCACATGCATGTTTACTCCAGCATTATTCACGATAGCAAAAACATGGAACCCAGTGCTGCCCATTGAATGTGAACTGAATTTTTTAAAATGTAGTACATATACATGATGGAATATTACACAGCCACAAGGAAGGACAAAATTATGGCCTTTACAGCAACTTTGATGTATTTGGAGTCTATCATACTCAGTGATCTATCACAGAAACAAAGAACTGAGTACCACATGTTCTCACTCATAAGTGAACCCTGAACATTTATCATAATGTTATTAGAAAGGGACACTGCCAGGGGAGGGAGGAAGAGGGCACACAACATCCATTATTGATGAATAAGGGTACCTGATCTCAAACCAGGTGAAGTGGGGACCAAAGGGAGGACCAAACTTTAATGACCGCTTATCTACCTAATCCTGAGCTGTACCTCGCATCTTTAAAAATAAATTTAAGCCAGGTTCGGTGGCTCAACCTGTAATCCCACGCTTTGGGAGCCTGAGGTGAGTGGACTGCCTGAGCCCACGGGTTCGAGCCCACCTGGGCAACTTGGCGAGACCTCATCTCTACAATAAATCAAGTTCCGGCTACTTGGAAGGCTGAAGCAGAAGGATCACTGGAGCCCAGCAGGTCGAGGCTGCGGTGGCCGGGAGCACCCACTGCCCTCCAGTCTGGGGGACAGAGTAAGACTCCAACTCATAAAAAAAAAAAAAACTTTAAAAAAGACATGAGATCCAGAAAAAAGAGTTCCAAATAGATCCCGCAGATGATGATAAAGGGAAATCCTAATAAAACTATGCAACAGAGCTATAACTAGGAAAAGGGAGAAGGAAAGCCTTAATATGCTTCACAAAAATACAGGAAGTCCTCACTTAATGTCAGTAGGTTCTCAAAACTGCAACTTTAAGTGAATCAATATTACCACAGGCTAACTGATGTAAACAAGAGTTAAGTTCCTGCAGCATATCTCTGGTCACAAAAACATCTCCAAACAACTAAATAAAGACTAAAATATTTCTAATATTAAACTTCAAAATGAATGTGAATTATACTTACATTTAAGATTAATAAAAACAAGTAAGATAACAACTTGCCTGCTTGTTCCAGTTCAGAGCTGTGGGTGGCTGGAGCCTATCCCAGCAACTCAGGGAGCAAAGCAGGAACGTACCTGGACAGACCACATCACAGGGTACAGTCAGCCACATACCCACGCTCACTCATACTAGGACAATTTAGACACCTCAATTAACTTAACACACACATCACTGAACAGGGAGGAAACCGGAGAACTTGGAGAAAACACACAGAAATGAGGAGAACGTGCAAACTCCATGCAGACAGTGGCCCCCAAAGGGAATTCATTTTTTCCTCTCAACTTTGTAACCAAATGATGTTGAGTGAAATAATGTTTTCTGAGGATCTGCTGTACTACTCTTCTTGGTTGGCTCCTGCTCATATGAATAATCAGGCTAATAACTGATTATTAACTAATCAATCCATCAATAAATGTTTACCCTTATATTCCAAGTAATAGAATGAATCCTTTCATGAAGTGATACCAATTGATGCTAAATGAATGAAGAAATGGCCAATTAAGGCTATAAATACATTTTAAGTAAACTATTTCAAAGTTTCTAAATGCAACCAGCACTCATTAATGGGAATTTGAACCTGCACACTGAAGTGTGAATAGAGAATCCAAAAAACCATAGTGTACATGATGGGTTGCCAAGCCTATCCACTCCTGTCAACTATAGAGTTCCTTTCCAAGGAAAAGGCCTAAACTAGTTTTTTCCTGCAATAGTTGCTATAAATTCTGCTTTGAATTAAATTAGTCCTTCGTTTGCCTCATTTTGCCTTGTTTTGCTGCTATTCTTCCACATAAAAGAGTAGTTTTTTAAGTTGTATGATCTTTTAAAACATAATACTTGGGATACCAAGGAATATATTAAAGATTATATTAACTTATCAAACAATTCAAGACCAGAACATTACCAATAACTTGTATCTACCTCCCCCACCCCATTCAACTGCCTCCTGCCTGAGGAAGTATTCTTTTTTTTTTTTTTTTTTTTTTTTTTT
>NW_007247684.1:248130-257930 GCF_000164805.1 Carlito syrichta | reverse complement strand
GGTCTCGCTGCCCAGGCGGGTCTCAAACCCGCGGGCTCAGGCAATCCACTCACCTCAGCATCCCAAAGGTGCGGGATTACAGGCTGAGCCACCGAGCCCAGCTAGGAAGTATTCTTAAAGTTGTTTTTATCATCTCCTTGCCTTTTTTGCCAGAGTTTTATCACATTAATGCCTGAGTAAAATACTATTTAGTCTTACTTGTTTATTAACTTTATCAATGATGCATGTAAGTCTAGTTCATTCACTTTCCCCAATGTATAATACTGCAATGTGTTTACAAGATAAAGGATAAACGTGCATTTATCCTTTATCTTGTAAATGTGCATTTATCCTTTATCTTGTCAATGGAAAATAAGTGCTTTCCAGGTTTTTTTAATATAAGCAGTTGCTCTCAAAATTCTGAAACAAAAAAATTATAAAACATAGTTCCTAGTGCACTTGCACAAGAGTTTTCTACCTGGGAGTCAAATTGCTGGGCTATAAGGTATAAGATTGAAAGTTCAACTTTCAAAATATTGCTAAACTAGTTTCAGAATCAGTTATAACAATGTGCATTGCCACTAGCAAGATATGACAGTTCCTAGCAATAACTGTCTACCAAAAAACTCTGTGCTAAATGGCATTTCTATAAATCTACTAGGCGGACATAGTATCTCACTGTAGTCTTAATTTGTATGTCCTTGACTAGTAATGAAGTAGTGCAATTTCGAAATAAAGTTTGACAGTTTCTTATAAAATTGAAATACATACACTAGACCATATGACCCAGCAGTTACATTCTTTTTTTTTTTTTTTGAGTTGGAGTCTCACTCTGTCGCCCAGACTGGAGTGCAGTGGCCGCTTCCGGCCACCGCAGCCTCGGCCTGCTGGGCTCCGGCGATCCTTCCGCCTCAGCCTTTCGAGTAGCCGGAATTACAGGCATGCGCCACCACGCCTGGCTGATTTTTTGATTTATTGTAGAGATGAGGTCTCGCTGCCCAGGCGGGTCTCGAACCCGCGGGCTCAGGCAATTCACTCACCTCAGCCTCCCAAAGGCACGGGATTACAGGCTGAGCCACCGAGCCTGGCTAGCAGTTACATTCTTAAGTATTTACTCAAGCAAAATGAATACATGTTTTTGAAAAGACTTATATATGAATGTTCATAGCAGTTTTATTCATAATAGCTCCAAAACACTGGGAACAACTCAAATGACCATTAACAGGTGACTTATCAAACAATTATTGTTTGATTATTACTGGTACAATTATACATTACAGAGCAATAGAAATAAATGAATTGCTGGTGCCTGAAACAACATGGATGGATTGTACAGACATGTTGAATAAAGGACACAGATACAAAATATTAATATTATCTCACTGATATAAAGTTCTAGAACAGGTATTACTAATTTATAGTTATAGTTGTACAACAACCCACAGAAATGAGATCAATGGAAGAGAAGTGACTGACCACAGAGGGCATAAGTGCGCTTTCTAGGGTGACGGAAATATTCAATATCTTGGTGGGGCATAGAGGTTACATGAGTGGACACATTTATTAAAACTCATCTGTGAATTTTACTGCATGTAAATTCACATCAGATATACCAAAAAACAAAACATATACCAGCTCCAAACCCAGCATGGCTTCTCAACTTCTCTTAGAATAAAACCCAAACTCCTTCCCATGATTCACAAAACACCGAAAGAATGAGCCTATACCCTCCAAATTTTACCTATCATTCTATCCCTCATTACCACACTCCAGTCACACGGGCTTCCTCAGTGTTTATTTAAAAATCTAAATTCTCTTTTAAAATACAAGGAAGAAAAGACATGAGGGAGGAATCTAGAAATAGCAACCAATCACAATGTGCCAAGTTTATTTGAATTCTGATTCAAACAAAATGTAAAAGAAAATCATTTACATGTTATGATAGAGAGTGGTTGCACTAATAGACCCATTGCATGGCTTTCCTGAATTCATCCAGCTTTGTCCAGTATCTTTGTTGTCACCTACCACTCTGACTTACTTTGGGCAACAGGATGTCGGCAAAGGTGAAGCAAGCAGAGGCTTGAAAATCACTCATTCTTTTCCACCTGCCCTCTTGCACAATTGAGTTTTGCACTTGCTCCTCTGCCTTCACCATGGAAACACACCCAACACTGCCTGCTGGAGGAGAAGACATGGTGCAAAATCAAGTAGGTCCAGCTGAAGTCCTAGCTGTGTGAGAGAGACCAACCAAGATCGACAAAATCATCTAGTCCAGTTGCAGCTGACCACAGATACATGAGTGAGTCCCTCCAAGCCCCACACAGAGCAACAACAGGACTGCCCAGCTGATCCACAGACTTCATGTTGACTCTTTTATACCTCTAAAGTTGTATGGTTGTTTGTTATACTATATAATTGCAACAAAAGATAGCTAACAAAACATTTATGAGACAACTGAAAATTTCAACAAAGACTAGATGTTTGATGATATTAAAGAACCATTGTTGGTCATGCGTGGTGGCTCACACCTGTAATCACAGCACTTTGGGAGGTGAAGGCAAGAGGAATGCCTGAGCCCAAGGATTCAAGACAAGACTGGGTAACTTGGTGAGACCTTGTGTTTACAACAAATCAAAAAATTATTCAGGCATGATGGCATGCACCTGTAGTTCCAGCTACTTGGAAGGTTGAAGTGGAAGGATTCCCTGAGCCCAGCAGGTAGAGGCTGTGGTAGCCATTGGCATGCCACTGCACTCCAGCCTGGGCAACAGAGTGAGACTCTGACTCAGTTTTTAAAAAGAAAGAAAGAAGAAAAAAAAAGAACCACTGTTAATTTTTTATGATATTCATATTATAAAAAAGAGTCCTTATCTCTTAGATATACATACTGTAGTGTTTTTAGATAAAACACTATGATGTCTAGAAAACATCATGATGTGACAATAATATGGGGTGGGTTAGGAAGGTTCATTAGTAAATAAGATAGGCTATGAGTTGATAATCGTTAAACTGATGATGAGTATATTTGTTTGAAATTTTCTATAATACAAAGTTTTTTAAAAACCCAAGCCACCCAACTTTAGGGCCTTTGTACTCGCTACTACTCTCTCTGCCTTAGCTAACTGAGACCTCAGTTTAAAATGTTACTTTCTCAGACAGACCTTTGACCACCCTATCTGAAACAGACCCTGTCCCCAAATCACTCTTGATTTATTGTCTTCTTAGGACTTAACACCATCTGAAATCCCTTTGTTCATTCATTTGTTTATTTTCTGTCTCACCACCAACATGTGCCAAAATAAAAACTCTTTTTGAGCAGGAGCCTATCTTACTCGCTTCTGACGGCCCAGTATCTAGCACACACCTGCCTCGCTGTAGGTGCTCAAGGAATAAAGAAATCAAGCCACAGCTAACAAGACCAAGTTGCAAATGCACAAGTGAATGTGCATTTGCACATTTCTCCTTGGGCTAAGCCCAAGGAGAAAAACACCTCTGAGATGTCTCCACAGAACTACAACCAAACGGGGTACTCAATGCAGAGCAGCAAGCTGGCCCAACCAAATGGTCTTTCTTGAAAATATACGGCTGGGCTTGGTGGCTCAGCCTGTAATCCCAGCACTTTGGGAGGCCGAAGCGAGTGAATTGCCTGAGCCTGTGGGTTCAAGACCAGCCCGGGCAACTTGGCAAGACCTCGCCTCTACAATAAATCAAAAATCAGCCAGGGGTGGTAGCCCGCTCCTGTAGTTCCAGCTACTTGGAAGGCTGAGGCGGAACCTTGCCTGAGTCCAGCAGGTCGAGACTGCGGTGGCTGTGAGTATGCCACTACACTCCAGTCTGGGCAACAGAGTGAGACACTGACTCAAAAAAAAATTTTTTTGGCCTGCACTTCCAGCTACTTGGAAGGCTGAGGCAGAAGGATCACCAGAGCCCAGCAGGTTGATGCTGGGGTGGCCATGAGTGTGCCACTGCACTCCAGCCTGGGCGACAGAGTGAGACTCCAACTAAAAAAAAAAAAAACCAAAAAAAAAGAAAAGAAAATATACAAGCACTAGGTGGATTGGGGAGAGCCACTCTGGCTTAGTTTTTTTCACTACAAACAGGCTGGTTTCTCCCTAACAATCACTGCGTTTCCAATGTTTGCATTAGGGATGAATTAGGATGACTTCCAATGCTCTGTACATACATTCTCTTGTTGATCTTTCAAACAAAAAACAGTAAGTTTCTTTGGTAGGGGGAGAATAAAGATCTATCTAATCACAGAGAATGACAAATCTGACTATAATACGATTTTACATTAGTCATTGCTATTGAATCTAACAACGTTTTCATTCTAGTAGGCTGCTCTGATTTCACTATTTAGAATGAAACCTCTAATGAGGTATGTATTAGAGCTGGTGAATCATAATTAATTAATAAATATTTTGAAAGGACAGTAGACAAGTGGTAGTTAGAACCTCAAAGCTTAAAAGGGCAGAAGTGTATAAATACTCACTGAACTAACCTCAAAATAATCTTTCTCATTCTCTCTCCCCATTCTTCCACATCCCTATGCTCCCGGCACCTTCATCTTTGCCAATCTACCATGAATTCTCAATTTATCTCCCCCTTTCACTTTCTCACTGTTCCTTCACACTCATTCCAGTCCCTTCTTATCCTCTCTTTCTTCCCTTTCCCTGCAAGTCTTTATTAAAATGAAACTCATTCATATTTTTAAAATATTTATTGAATAATATAAGAAATGAAAAATAAAACTATAAAGAGATATCATTTTTACCCATCAGAACTGAGCATCTCCTTCCTGCAGGAGAGAAGAAGGCAGGCAGCAAGCACATATCACAGAAGATGAAATGGGGGTTGTCAATATGCAGATTTTACAAGTCTCCAGATGTGAACTGTCACTCACAATGATTACCACAGCAATCTCACAATGGCTATACATGAGAAATAAGAGTGCTGCTACAAGCATTCATTCTAAAAGCATTTGTTTAATGGGTTGGGGAAATTTTTGCAAACATACCTAACAATTTTCTCTTTCTCTTGTTTTTCAGACACTTGTTTCTCATATAACTAAGCTATACATAGATCCTAAGGTTTTATTCCCAGTCTCTTGCTATAAAACTAAAATTTTACACTTGTGACCTCATCATCAACTTTCTGGCACTAATCTCAGGTCACAGACTACAGAAAGATTCAGGAATATAAAATCAGTAGGAATCTTGAAATGTTCAGAAAATTAATTAGTATTTGGCATGCTCTTTCAAAAAGCCTTTCGTCCTGCTTCTGTCAAAAGCAGTCTGGCACGTTTTCTCTAGTGCACTAACAATCTGATGATTGAAACCAATGTTTTATTTACATCCCTTCTACAGTTTTTCAGTGTTTCATTTGCATACATATGTGAGAACCAAGCCAAAAGCTGAGTTTCCAGAAGCTGGAGTAGAAAAGGGCATTTCATTAGTAGGTTAATGCTTTCTAAGACTGTTTCTATCAAATGAGACAACAGTGAGAAAAGCAAACCAAGAAGGAAAAAATAGCCAAATGTTCACAACTACTAAAAAAAGAGAAGATACCTTGCAAATTTTCTCATTCTATTTTTCAAAAGCACTAACTTAAAAGAATAACTATCTCTGACTCTTTTTTTTTTTTTTCTTTTGAGTTGGAGTCTCACTCTGTCACCCAGACTGGAGTGCAGTGGCCGCTCCCGGCCACTGCAACCTCGACCTGCTGGGCTCCAGCGATCCTTCAGCCTCAGCCTTCCAAGTAGCTGGAACTACAGGCATGAGCTACTACACCCGGCTAAGTTTTGATTTATTGTAGAGATGAGGTCTCGCCAAGTTGCCCAGGCGGGTCTCGAACCTGCAGGCTCAGGCAATCCACTCACCTCAGCCTCCCAAGGCGCAGGATTACAGGCTAAGAGTGACCCAGACTGGAATGCAGTGATGAGAAGATCATGGTTCACTGAAATTTCCACCTCCTGGGCTCAAACGATCCTCCCACCTCAGTCTTCTGAGTAGCTGAGACTACAAGTGCATGCCACCACACTCAGCTATTTTTTTTTAACTTTTGTAGAGATGGGGTCTCACTGTGTTGCCCAGACCAGTGTCATACTTCTGACCTCAAGTAATCCTTCCACCATCTCAGCCTCTCAAAGTGCTGGGATTAGAGGTGTAAGCTACTGTGTGGGGCCAGGCTCTATTTTTTTTTAATGGGCTTATCACATCAGAGAAATAGGTGGATCATCCTCAACTTATAAATGAATAAACTGAGGATTATCGAGGTGACATGATTTCTCCAAAGTCACACAGTCAGTAATTAGCAGAGATTGGATGCAAGTTTGAATCTGATTCCAAAACCCCATGCCTTAATCACTATGGTATTCTGTTATTCTATTCTTTATTATATATTGCATTACATCTATAAATTTTATTCAACATAAAATCTAGCTATTTCAAGACAGATACTTTTAACAAAATGAAATGTTTCTTTTTGAACTTTCATTCCTGTCATTTATATGACAGGTGATATACCACAGAAATTTTGGTTGTTCATTATTAATTTACATACAAGAGAAGTTACAATCTACATTTGAGAGTAACTCCAAGCTTACTGCTTAGCTATTTCCTTATTTTCAGAGATACTTATAATAGAGAAACCACTGCTAATAATTAACACACAGGAATATAAACTGAAAAGAGACTAAGAATAAAATTTTGAAGATTTTTTAATTAGAAAAAACAATGACTTTGGACTTTGTAGGGCATTCATAAAAGGCTATACTTTAGTATGAAAAACAAGTCTGGACACTAGTTACAATTTATAATAAACCAAATGTATCTAGATTCTGATTAACAAAATGTAGAAAGTTGGCACATGACAATCATTGTGAAGCTCAACAAGGCTTAGCAAAATTAAGTGAGTAGATGGGAATAGAAAATCTGTTCTATTTTGAAGAAGGACAAGCTTTTCTGGCTGACAGGGTAAAGGAATCAATTCAAATGTTGAGATAGAAATTGGATTAATTTCTTAGTATTGTTCTCCTCCGTCATTCCTCTAGGAAGAAAGATCGTGTCACTTGACAGTGATACTTCTAGCCAATTAAAGGTTGGTTTTGTGCTGCTGTGCTTTCACTCCACCCCCAAGCTGGAAGGAATTCAACTGTGATGTAGGATCCACAATAAGGATAAAGTATGGAACAGCAGGTAAAATGAACTCTGTCATACAGGCAGTCTCATGGGAAGGCAAGAGCCAAAGAATTAGCATTTCTGAACTTGACAAGTGAATGTCACATGCACACAGACTCCATATGCACCAGCAATCTTACCCTGCTCTATCCCTCATATTACATCAGCTTTTAGGAACTATTTCTAAATGTGTTCCATGTCAATCATATATTTTCCTTCTCCCATATGAATCAAACAATACAGTAGATATTCTTGTCCAAGCATTGCTTCTTCCCACTCTTCAATTCTGCTCAGATAGCAAAGTTAGTAATTAGCAGTCTTATAAACGATAACCTACACACAATAGGCATTTAGAAAAAACTGATTACATTTATTCATTCATCAAGCATTTTTATTTTCTTTTTAAAATTTTTATTTTAAAGATGTGGGGTACAATTCAGGGTTAGGTATACAAATGTTCATTATGCAGGTACCCTTGTTGATGAGGTATGCCCACCACCAGCAGATTTCCACTACTGCCAATCCCACCCTCCTCCCTCCACCTCCCAGCAATTTCCCACTACTAACAATCCTTTACTTATAGTATTAAATTAAATGTTCAGGGTCCGCTTATGAGTGATAACATGTGATACTCAGTTCTTTGTTTCTGTGATAGATCACTCAGTATTATAGACTCTAAGTCCATCCAAATTGCTGTGAAGTTCATAATTTTGTCCTTTATGGTTGCATAATATTCCATCGTGTATATGTACCACAGTTTATCCATTCCTCTTTCAGTGGGCAGCATGGTTGGTTCCATGTTTTTGCTATTGTGAATAATGCTACAATAAACATGTGTGTAGAGGCATCTTTTTCATAGAGTGATTTGAGTTCCTCCAGGTACATTCCCAGTAGGGGGACTGCAGGGTCGATGAGAAGGTCAATTTTTAGAACTTTTAGGAATCGCCAAACTAGGTTGTACTAGATTACACTCCCATCAACAGTCTAGAAGTGTTCCCTTTTTCCCACATCCTCTCCAGCATCTGTTGTTTATTGAGTTATTGATGATGGTCATCCTGACTAGAGTTAGGTGGTATCTCAGTGTGGCTTTAATTTGCATTTCTTTGATGACTGGTGAGGCTAAGTATTTTTTCATGTATCTGTTGGCCTCTCATATGTCCTCTCATATGTCCTCTTTTGAGAAGTGCCTATTCATATCTTTTGCCCACTTTGTAATGGGGCTGTTTGGTTTTTTTTCTTTTCAGCACGTTTGAGTTCCCTGTAGATCCTAGACGTTAGGCCTTTGTCAGACAACTGTAGTTGGCAAATATTTTTTTTCCCAGTAGGTGGGCTGTCTCCCTACTCTCTTGATGGTTTCTTTTGCTTGTCAGTTTGATGAGGTCCCACCTGTCTATCTTATCTCTTATGGCATGGGCACTTAGGGTTTTGATCAGGAATTGGTTGCCAGGTCCAGTTTCTTATAGTTTGAGGTTTTACATTTAGGTCTTTGATCCATTTAGAGTTGACGTTTGTGTATGGTGATAGGAGTCTTGTTTTAATCTTCTGCACGTGGTCAGCCAGGTTTTCCAGCACCATTTACTGTATAGGTTCTCCTCTCCCCAGAGGTTGATGTGGAGGTTTTGTCGAAGATGTGTAGGTTGAGAAATTGAGGTTTTGCTTCTAGAATCTCTATCTTGTTCTATTGGTCTATATGCCTGTTCTTGTACCAATACCAAGCTGTTTTGATTATTATAGCTATATAACAAAGCTTAAAATCTGGGAGTGTGATACCTCCTGCTTTGATTTTGTTGTTGTTGTTGTTGTTATTGTTTTGCTCAGGATTGTTTTAGCTATTCGTGATCATTTATGTTTCCATATGAATTCTTGTATTGTTGTTTCCATGTCAGAGAAGAATGCTGCTGGTAATTTAATGAGTATTGCATTAAATCTGTAGATTGCCTTGGGTAGGATGGACATCTTAATGTTAATTATTCCAATTCATGAGCATGGAATAGTTTTCCATTTCTTTGTGTCATCTTTTATTTCTTTGAGCAGTGTTTTATAGTTTTGTTGCAAAGATCTTTCACATCTCTGGTTAGGAAGATGCCAAGATATTTCTTTCTCTTTTTTTTGTGGCTCTTGTGAATGGGATTATGCTTTTTATTTGGGTTTCTGTTTTTATTGTTGGTGTATAGAAATTTGACTGTCAGCCAGGCTCGGTGGCTCAGCCTATAATCCCGCGCCTTGGGAAGCTGAGGCGAGTGAATTGCCTGAGCCCGCGGGTTCGAGACCCACCTGGGCAACTTGGCGAGACCTCATCTCCACAACAAATCAAAAAATTAGCCAGGCATGGTAGTGCACGCCTGTAGTTCCAGCTACTTGGAAAGGTGCAGCGGAAGGATCGCCAGAGCCCAGCAGGTCAACACTGCAGTGGCTGGGAGCGGCCACTGCACTCCAGTCTGGGTGACAGAGTAAGACTCCAACTCAAAAAAAAGAAATTTGACTGTCTTTTGCACATTTATTTTATGCCCTGAGATTTTGCCAAAGTTCTTTTGTTTTGTTTTGTTTTTTGAGCTGGAGTGCAGTGGCCGCTCCTGGCCACCGCAGCCTCGACCTGCTGGGCTCCAGCGATCCTTCAGCCTCAGCCTTCCAAGTAGCTGGAAC
>NW_007247684.1:238206-247987 GCF_000164805.1 Carlito syrichta | reverse complement strand
TCATCTGCAAAGAGGGATAACTTGACTTCCTCTTTTCCTATTTGGATACCCCTGATCTTCTCTTGTCTGACTGCTGTAGCTAGGACTTCCAAAACTATGTTGAAAAAGAGGGGTGAGAGTGGGCATCCTTGTCTTATTTCGGCTTTCAGGGAAAATGGCTCCAATTTCTGTCTGTTTAGCAGTATGCTGGCTGTGCATTTCTCATAGATGACTCTTACTATTTTGAGGTATGTTCCATCTATGTCATCAAGCATTTAAAAAATAATTTACTGAGGTAAAACCCACACAACATAACATTAACCATTTTAAAGTAATGATTCATTGGCAATTAGTACACTGCACAATGTTGTGCAAAACAACCTCTATCTAGTTCCAAAACACTTCCATCATTCCAAAGTAAAATCTCATATCCATTAAGTAGTTTCTCCTCATTCTTCCCTTCCTCTCAGCTTCTGGAAACTACCAATTCACATTCTGTCTCTAAAAATTTATCTATTCTGAACATTTCATATCAACAACATCAAACAATATGTAACCTTTTGTGCCTGGCTTCTTTCACTTAGCATAATGTTTTTGAAGTTCATTCATGTTGAAGCATATATAGGAACTTTATTCCCTTTTATGGTTGAATGTTTCATTGTAGGGATATACCACAATCTGTTTATCCATTCATCCACTGATGAACACTTGGGCTGTTTCAATGTATTAACTACTGTGAATACTGCTGCTATGAATGTGTGTGTACATGGATTTGTTTGAGTACCTGTTTTCAATTCTTCTGACTACACCTAAGATACCTAAGATACATAAGAGTGAAAATGCAGGGTCATATGGTAGTTCTTTTTTTTTTTAGAAAGTATGATTTATTGAGAGGACAGAAAAGTTCCCACACTGGGAAGGGACCCAAGGGGGCTGCCCATATGGTAATTCTATGTTTAACTTTTTGAGGAATGGCCAAGCTGTTTCCATAGTCAAGCAAGCATTTCTAAGCACCATCCATGTACCAGTCCCTGCTCTCATGAAGTTTATATTTTAGTGAGAAAAATAATAAAGATGTAAATTATTAATTATATTATATACTTAACTGTATAGACATGTAAATGTCATGTCAGATGGTGTTAAGTGCCATGAAAAAAATAAGCAGAGTAGGGTAAAAGAATGATAAGAATACTATTTTATATAGAGTGATCAATATGAAATGAGATCATTAAATACTGACTCAGTAGTCAGTGAAACATTTTTTTTTTAATGAAACTATTTCTCTTATGGCATTTTCCCAAAGCACTCTTCTCTTTTTTTTTTTTTTTTTTTTTAAAGTTGGAGTCTCAGTCAGACTGGAGTGCAGTGACCACTCCCGGCCACCGCAGCCTCGACCTGCTGGGCTCCAGCGATCCTTCAGTCTCAGCCTTCCAAGTAGCTGGAACTACAGGCGCGCGCTACCATGTCCGGCTAATTTTTTGATTTATTGTAGAGATGAGGTCTCGCCAAGTTACCCAGGTGGGTCTCAAACCCACAGGCTCAGGTAATCCACTGACCTCGGCCTCCCAAAGCGCTGGGATTACAGGCTGAGCCACCGAGCCCGGCTCCTCTTTTTATATGAATAATATTTCCTTTGCGATTTTTTTTCTGAATGCTAATTCTGACTGTTAACTTTATATAAATATTCTTTCTATTTACTTCGTAGAACATAAAATAAAACCCATCTGGTGAATTTTGTTGATCACCAGTATGCTGTCAACAAACCTACATTTCTAATATAATTACAGTTAGAAGTAAATATAATACCATAGAATGTCAGAACTCTATAATCAAATCATTAAGTTCCTAAAAGAATATAGCCAGGAAATTATAAATAGTGAAGATAAAGTATTAAATTCTATATGTGAGGCAAGTACACTTGGATAAGGGAGAACAAAATCATGAACTTCGCAGCAACCTGGATAGAATTAGAGTCTGTAATACTGAGTGATCTCTCACAGAAACAAAGAACTGAATATCATGTTCTCACTCATAAGTGAACCTTGAACAACTATCGTAATACTGTAAGAAAAGGATTGACAGTAGCAGGAAACCACAGGGGCGTGGGGGAGCAGTGAGGTGGGATTGACAGTAGTGGAAATCTGCGTGGGGAAGGGGGGGGCACACCTCATCAACAATGGTACCTATACACAATGAATATTTGTATACCTAACCCTGAGTTGTACCCTACAATTTAAAAATTTTTAAATTTAAAAAAAGAATCCCATTTCTAGTTGCTGTTCTACAACTTGGGCATGTCAGTTACCTTTTCTGGATCTCAGTTTTCAGAAAGTGTTGATTAGGAGTCGGGTTACAGAAAGATGTTGCATAAGGTCTTTCTAGTCTTAAGCACTGGTTTAAGAAACACATTTTCAATAGTGCATCTGGAAGCTGCTAAGAATTGGCTGTAACAACCCAAATATACTTGCAATGACAGTACTTTGTCTTTTTTTTTTTAGTTGTATTCTCACTCTGTCGCCCAGGCTAGAGTGCAGTGGCACACTCACAGACACCACAGCCTCCACCTGCTGGGCTTAGGCAATCCTTCCATCTCAGCTGGAACTACAGATGCAAGTAGCTGGAACTACAGATGCACGCCACCACGCCTGGCTAACACTTTGCCTATCTTTAAGTCAATTTAATTTAGTGAAGAAATACCTATCCATGATCCATCCTACTTTAGAGAATAGTCCCAGTCTAAAGAGTTGAAGGAAGAAGTTAAAACTTTATACATCAAAAAAAGGGTCACCATGTGAATTTAGCATTAATATTTATTGAAGGGTAGTAGTATACAGAAAAAATTATAAGCTCAGCACAAAATATCATAAAGCTATCTTTTGAGTGCCTAGAACACGCCTGGTACAGTTAGGCAAAGTACATATAATGCATATGTACATGACATATATTAAGACGGATACCTCTCAATGATTAAGCACTCCTACTTTCCACATGAGAAATTAAAACCTAGAGAAATAAATGTTAGAACTCACACAGAGATATACAACAAAAGTGATATTCTAACCTAGAAAGGACTGAATGACTCAAAGTCTACTTTTATAGTGAAAGTTCTTAACAATATGACTAAAGATATTAATCATTTAAGTTCTTATATTTTATTTATATAAATAAACCGAGGATATATTTTAAATTCCAAATTCCTAGTTAAAATGAAATCAACTTTCTTAAGTTTTTCATCTAAAAGTTGCCTCTGTTATTTCTTCAATCTAAACTCAAAACTACCATTACCAACTATTTAATTGTCCCTGACCCTCTCCTTCCCTCTCTGTTTCCCTCCCCTTTCTCCCCCTCCCTCTATCTGGCAGGGCCTCACTCTGTTGCCCAGGCAGGAGTGCAGTGGTGCAATCATAGCTCACTGTAGCCTCCAACTCCTGGGTCCAAATGATACTCTTGTCTCAGCCTCCTGAGTAGCTGGGACCGCAGGCACACACTCTGCCCAGGTACTTTTTTTTCCCACAGACAACATATATTTTAGAAAAAAAAATCTCCACTGTAAAAGTATTCTAGGATTTAGCATATTCTCCATCTACACTCTCTACTCTCTCCCTAGATGTTTTAATTCAGTTGTATCATCTATATGCTTATTACTTCCAAATTATATCTTTATTTTTTGTGAGTTGGAGTCTCACTCTGTCACCTAGACTGGAGTGCAGTGGCCACTCCCGGCTACCGCAGCCTCGACCTGCTGGGCTCCGGTGATCCTTCCACTGCAGCCTTCCAAGTAGCTGGAACTACAGGCGCACGCTACCACGGCCGGCTAATTTTTTGATTTATTGTAGAGATGAGGTCTCGCCAAGTTGCCTAAGCGGGTCTTGAACCCGTAGGCTCAGGCAATCCACTCACCTCAGCCTCCCAAAGTGCGGGGATTACATGCTGAGCCACCGAGCCTGGCCCAAATTTTATCTTGAGCCTTATCCTCTTCACTGAGGTGCAGACTCCTATATCCAATTGCCTACAAAACATTTCCACATTTCAGAGTATCTCATCCTTAACAACAAGACATAATTTTGTATTTTCCTTGCCTATCCATTCCTCTCCTACTCCTCCTACTGCAATAAATAGCACCTCGATCTATCCATTCGAGGTTAATACTTAGGCTTCATCTTTGATTTTTATCTTTCCTTCCTCCCATATTACAACCAAAATATATTCGGAATCTGTCCTGTCTCTTCTTTTCTGCTAGTTCAAGTCATCATCATCACTCAAACTACCGCAACAGGACTCACTTCCTAGCTGCTCTCCCTTCCTGACCCCCTATAACCCACATAGCAGCCAGAGCGATTTTTCTTTTTAATTACTGATCAGATGATGGCACTTTCAGGCTAAAAACCTTGCCAATGACTTTCCACTGCAGTCAGAATAAAATCCTAATGTCTTACCATACACTACTATAAAGCCTCATGACCTGGTCTCTATCAAACTCCCTTATACAATTTTCTATCACAACTCTTCACTCTATGTTTCAGCACACTAGTCTTCCTTTCCCTAGGACACCAAGTTCATTTCTGTTTTAGGGTCTTTGTATTTACTGTTTCCTCCACTAGGAAACTTTGCATCCAGATCTTTGAGGGCTAACTATATCCCATCATTCAGGGCTTGGCTTAAATGTCACCTCTTCAGTGATAACAAATCACTCTCTTATCACATGAAAATACTTTATGTTATTTTTCTGGTATATTTACATATCACTAACTTCCTTCCACAAAAAATGTAGGTCCTTTGGGAACAGAAACCTGGTCTGTTTTGTCTATTATTGTATCCCAAGCACCTAAAAAAATTCCTATCACATAACAGACACTCAGTAAACATTTGTTAAATAAATAAATATATGAACCTAGAGACATGGTATTTCATTAACATCAAAATTATTACTACACAACCCCTTACCAACTTAAAAGCAGAATCTATATCTAACACATCTTTGCATCCCCCAAAGGACTTTTACAGTACCTTGTATATTGCATATATACTCAAAGAAATTAAAATTAATGAAAGAAATTTTATCCTAAAATGTTTAAAATATACTTATATACTTAATTATATGTACTTACATAAATTCTTATTAAGCATGTAGTATATACCATTACGTGCCTTATATATTATCCCATTTGATACTCTTAAAAACTCTGTGAGATAATAAATATCAGTAGTCATGTTTTATAGATGTAGGATGTAAGCAAAAAGAGCTTAAGTCACCTGCCCAAAGTAACACAACCAATCAGTAGCAGAGCTGAAATGTGAACTTAGGCATTCTTCCTTAAGCCAAGTATTTTACCCATTTGAAATTATAAATTTTCAGAGAATATGAGGTTCTTCTAAGCCAAAAGTTTGTGTAGGCCACAGCTGTTACACAATCTTATCTACACACTTGTTATCAAACACAGTAGCCTTCTAGAACAGTTCTTTCTACTATGAGTTCCAGAGCAATGTCAAAAGATCTCTGAACAATGGAAGCATTGTACAGCATAAACTTAATTCATAATCACTGGAGGGAGATATGGGGTATACAGTTTACTGTTAAGTATGTGATTCAATATACTTGAAATATACTATTAAGTATATGATTCAATATGATATGAAATTTAACAGAATACTAAAGAAGTGAAAAAACTTTTGAATGTTTGTCTACAAAACAAAAGTAATGTGAGGATATATTACTTCATGACAGAACTGGTGAATGGATAACAAAGTTATATTTTTTCATAATATATCATTCAACTTTGTAAAGATAAAAAATAATCTTTCATAATCCCTCCAAAAACTCTACTACAGTCATCTCTCATCATCCTCCAAAGTTTTATTAAAAGCTTTACAACTCTACTTTGGAATGTCAAACCTATTTGTATAAATAGTCAAATCCTGTAGTTTGTCATTTTTAATATTTAGAGCTCCTATGATTCCTCCCTGGAAGCCTCAGGAGTAGACAACCTGAAACATGTCCTCTCATGCCCTAAGAAGACCTCTATAGAGTTATTATTTTTCCCTGCTCCCCAGATTCTCCACCAAAGTTAATTCCTGTAGCTACTAAACCCATAGTACACTAGAGTCAGAAAGGAAAACCCTCCATAATTCCAACCCCAAAAGAACTTAGAATGACAAAATTATATCGATTCACATTGAAACAATTCAATAAAAGAAGAGGAGTAAACAAGCAGAATATGAAAAGAATAGCCAACCAACCTCATAACTATTCTCTGAAGTCTGAAGACACTTTTGGGTTATCTCTAGAATTTTCAAACATGATTTACATGTCTGATCTGTCTCCTCAGCTTGACACTAAGTATACCAAGTAGCATACCATCTGTAAATCTCCCTAATAAAAATATCTGTAAAATGCTTCCCCTAGAATGGTCCTCAACGTTCAGTATATTTTTACTATCTTGTCAGTTTTCTGCCATGATATTATGACAGGGTTATTTCATTTTAAAGGTTACCATTCTTTCGACTGCCAGATATCAGCTATCACGGGGGCACATAATGGAATAATATTTCTGTAATTTACATAGAGGCAACATTTTTAAGAGGTTTTGAGTGAATGAAATGATCCTGATAATTCTAAAACCTAGCCTAATGAGAAAATTAGGTAATTACAAAATCTCAGGAAATTATATATATATATATATATATATATATATATATATATAAAATCTAGAAACTAGAATCTGTAACAGTGATTTTTATATTGCCTTTAATTTTAATATAAATATACAAACTGCTATCTTAACACAAGGTATCTGCTTAATTCCTAATTAACTTCACTTCCATTCTTTCTTTTCCATATCTTTTCTCATTCAGTTGGCTTTAAATATATTCATGCCAATTCTCCATGTTCTCACCATCATGATTAAATATTTCTATACAGCACTGGTACAGGAGATGATTGATAACAATCTTATTCTTCTTAAACTGAATTCTTGCTGGGTCTGTGAGGTGGAAAAAATGTTAAAAGTGATTTAAAAGCTAGATTTTTCTGAAATTCTCCTTTTTCAGATGAATATCAAAAGAAAAAGAAAATGAGCATGTAGTCATTCTACCTTTTAAATGAAAAGTCCATACTGTGAAAATAGAGAAAAATATATTCAAAAAGACTAAGTAACAAACTGCTTAAGCCATTTCCTGAAAAGAAACTGCATTTCTGGTTGTAATTGTTAAAATTATAGAAAACAACTCCCTGTTCTTCAAAAATCACTAAAATATGGCTCCAAAATAATAGGTATTATTATTTTTAAAAAGTAAAGGTATTAACAGCAAAATTGCAGTGTTGATAAATTTCAGAAATGAGCTATTGTGCTAGAAGGCAACTGTGGTAAGATAAACACAGTACTAACCCATCTTGCCAAAAAGAAGACAAAGAATAATAAAGACAATTTAAGAGAGAATTGATTTAATCACTTCAAAAGAGGCATTGGTGCCTGTAAAATTCTTTAGGAATTTTCTTCCTATGGGATATTTTGTAAATGTCTTTGTCTTATCTAAAGTGTACTAAAATTACAAATATACACACTGAGAAAAATTGCTTTTACTTATCAAGTAGAAAGAAACAAGGAAGGCTTGAAAAACAGGTATTTCCAGGGGAGAAAAGTAAAGCAGGAAAGTGAAGGTATAATAAAAGGACTATAATCAGAGATATGGAAGGAAGACAAACTGCATTAATTAATTTTCTTTAAGAAATGAGACTAGCTGCACACTGAGATGAATTGTCTCATTTGCCAAGTGTCCCAAGTGGCAAAGTCAAACAAATAACTCTGTAATTCTTCATTAGTATTTCATCAAGTTTAACCATTTACAGGCCACCAAAAAGGGGGAGGAGTCTTTAACTCTTATGAGAATTAATAACGAATCAACTTTTGTGTATATTTATCAATACCTTCCTTTATTGAAATAACCAAGTGCTAAATGAAAATGGTATATACAGAGCAAAATTAAATAAGACAAATGCAGGAACTATCTACTTTTCATGGGAAGCCATGCTATAATGTGGACAGGGCAAAACCTTTCAAATTATTCAGAACTAGGTTTAAACACTGACTCTTCCACTTCCTAGTTAAATGACTTTTCCCCGTTCATTTAATCTCGAGTCTCAATTTTCACAGATGTACAAAATGAAGGACATAGCAGCAACACATGTTGGTGTGAGATTAAAGATGACTGTGACATTAAATATCATATATGTAAAGTACCTGACTTTTACCTCAATAAATACTAATTCCTCTAATAAAGTATTTAAGTCAGGCAAATATTTATTTAAATATTTGAGATTTACTGTTAAATGATCAAAAATCTGAGTACAGCATGAGACATTCTGAAGCCAAATGAGTCTCACTCAATATTTAGTAGAGAAATTGAATGGATATAAGTCCTCAATTTTTATGCACTTTCACCACAGAGGTGACACTTCTGGAAAGACTCACTGAAATTTTTTTCTTCCTTTGGATAGCTTTGTTTTTTTTCCTCAGTTCTACTAAAAGATAAATTTTTTAATCAAAGTCTAGTTTTTATAGCGCATGGGACTATTTCCCAAATGAAAATAATTTTGGAGCAGTGTGAAGAAGAAGAGGCAAGTACGATCCCCTGACCAACCAAAGCCCGCGCACTGCTCCATCCCCGCGTCCAACGCCTTAGTTCTGCTGCCATCACCACCATGCCCAAGAGAAAGGCTGAAGGGGATGTTAAAGGAGATAAAGCCAAGGTGAAGGACAAACCCCAGAGAAGATCTGCAAGGTTGTCGGCTAAACCTGCTCCTCCAAAGCCAGAGCCCAAGCCTAAGAAGGTACCAGCTAAGAAGGGAGAGAAGGTACCCAAAGGGAAAAAGGGAAAAGCTGATGCTGGCAAGGAGGGGAATAACCCTGCAGAAAATGGAGATGCCAAAACAGACCAGACACAGAAAGCTGAAGGTGCTGGAGATGCCAAGTGAAGTGTGTGCATTTTTGGTAACTGTGTACTGTACAGTTTGAAATACTATTTTTTTATCAAGTTTTATAAAAATGCAGAATTTTTTTTTTTTAAGCTATGTTGTTAGCACACAGAACACTTCATTGTTGTTTTTGGAGAAAGGGGCATATGTCACTAATAGAATGTCTCCAAAGCTGAATTGATGTGGGGAAAATACCTTTCCCTTCTAGTTTTAAGAGACTTCCTCTTGGCTTCCGGGAGGAGGGATTCCCTGACGTTGACACACATAGCCACCTTGGTACATACACCTTGTGGTGTGGAAAAACATTCATTTTTTATGCCCTCTCCTCTCCTTCTGCCTTCAGCATAGACTTAACTCCCTTAAACCCAGACATCTGTTGGGACCTGACCCCCAATAATTGGTTACCAGTATGTCAGTGATGCCATACTGAGATGGCACCCCTCATAAAAGCAGCAGTTTCCATTTATAGATTGTAGATCTTCAGACAAATTCTGCCATTTTCATTTCATGTCCTGAAAGTCAGGGCCGGCTTGTGAAAAGTTGTCAAACAACATGCTAAATGTGAAATGTCAACCCTCACTCTAAACTTCTTCCCTGTTCAGAGCATCAAATGAAGACTTCATTGGGTTTTTACAGTGGCTTTCTGATTTTGGTAGTCCATTAAAGAAGGGAGTTTGAAAGTTGCTGTATACTGTTAAAGATTGTCTGCCCATGTCCTGCCTGAAATACCATGATTGTTTATGAAAAGTATCTTTTTTTTTTTTTTTGGGTTGGAGTCTCACTCTGTTGCCCAGACTGGAGTGCAGTGGCCGCTCCCGCCCACCACAGCCT
>NW_007247684.1:219339-238170 GCF_000164805.1 Carlito syrichta | reverse complement strand
GGCAATCCACTCACCTCAGCCTCCCAAAGGTGCAGGATTATAGGCTGAGTCACCGAGCCCAGCTGAAAAGTATCTTTAATAAAGCTGGATACAGTTTGGCTTGGAAAAATATAACAATAATTTCAACAATTTTCATAAGATTAATAAATTATCTTTGTTTTTAAATTTTGGATATTATAAAAATATTATAAAGAATACATTTTTGTCCATTTCTAATGCTTACTAATGAATATACAATTGACATAATTATAACATAACAGATATTTTATCTTCTTTCTTCATCCATTGTAAGTTGGTCCATGTTGCTGCATGAAAATATTTAAGTCAAATACAACAAATGATGTTCTAATAATAAGTATTAATATCAAAATATGCTTCCTGGCTATGACTTATAAGACACATTCCTCATTTTTGGAAATGAAAAGTTTTAATAACAAACATAACTATCTTTTAAACATGTTTTTAATATTTTGTTGCTATGGAGATGAGACAAGACGTGAAAACTCTTAGTAAACCTGCATTATATCACATACATATCATTATCATCAATGGATATGTTATGAATGAATATTTTAAGTATATATGATGTGCCTTAATATTCTTAGAAATTATTTTTCTAGGACTTTTGCAGACAAAACAAGACTTTTCCTCTATTATACAACTAGATTCAGGATGTGCTATTTTTAAAAAGTATTTTAATGGATTTCTGGGTTTGTAAGTAAGGGAAAGCTCTAGGTAGGTAAAAAGGAACAATGAGCTGAAATAGAGTGGGGAGCATGGAGAAATTAAACCTAGGTGACAAGAACGAGAAATACCTCCCTGCCCCAAATTAAGCCAAGACTTCTGAATGGAGCTAAAGTGGTGTTAGGTCTATAGGACACTTGACTTCTGACAGAAATCAATGCAAATCCTCCCTGATGTAAATAATCTCCAATTTAGGCCATTAAGATTCTCATATATTAAGTTCAACTAAATATGTACTCAGCATTTTTATTTCTAAATCATGTAAGAAAACAAGCCACCACAAGCAAGAGATGGGGAAAAAATGGACAGATTTTTAAGTGTATTTTAAGTGTATTGTTTTTCTCAGGAGAAAGCTATATTTTATCTTAACATTAAAAAATAATTACTCTACCACAGGTCTGAATTCAAAATCTGTGTAAGCAACCATAATACAACCATAACTGTCAAGGATGTAAAGAATATATAACTCTAAAATCTCACCCTGAATGCATTTAGAATTTCATATTTCATAAACCAAAACTTGACTTTAAAATAGCCATTTAAAGTCTGTAAATTAGTCATCTATATCTTTTCATTCTTTACTACCCAGGTTCTAATGCAACAATCAGGGAAAACAGCAGGATATTTTTCTGAGAAACTAAGTCTTACATTCACAGTGTGTCAGTCAAGATAAGTTGAGTTATAC
This sequence comes from Carlito syrichta, assembly GCF_000164805.1. Lineage (NCBI taxonomy): Eukaryota > Metazoa > Chordata > Mammalia > Primates > Tarsiidae > Carlito > Carlito syrichta. Next base: position 236,741 of record NW_007247684.1, on the reverse strand, counting down.
CAAAGCACAATCCCAAAATCACCACGGCTTTAAGTAACAAAGTTTTTTTCTTAATCTTACTACATATCCATTGCTCTGCTGTATACAGTCCTAATTCAGAGATAAAACGCTTAGAGAGTTTCTACCATTTGGAAAATCTAAGGCAGATGTAACAGAACTGGCAAATTGTGTGCTGGTTCCTCAACAATCCCTTGGTCAAAGCAAGTCATATGATTATGCCACTTCAAGAAAGTAGAGAAAGAAGTACAAACCTACCATGTGCCCAGAATGAGAAGAGCCAGAAATACGGCACTAAGAGCCACCACCCACAGTTATTTTGACTATTCAAATAAGACCTTCATTAGTAATATAATCAAGTAAATGATGAACTGAATGCAGTTTAAAGTTTATGGTGGCTCAGCCTGTAATCCCGTGCCTTGGGAGGCTGAGGTGAGTGGATTGCCTCAGCCCGCGGGTTCGAAACCCACCTGGACAGGCGAGACCTCATCTCTACAATAAAAATAAAAAAAAAAAAATCAGCCGGGAGTGGTAGCGCACGCCTGTAGTTCCAGCTACTTGGAAGGCTGAGGCGGAAGGCTGAGGCGGAAGGATCGCCGGAGCCCAGCAGGTCGAGGTTGCGGTGGCCAGGAGCGGCCACTGAACTCCAGTCTGGGCGACTGAGTGAGACTCCAACTCAAAAAAAAAAAAAAAAAGTTTATATAATAATTCCAGTGCTAGGCTTTAAGAAAGAACCCAGGATGGTCTCAGAGAAGTGTAGGCCTGACAACAGTTTTAAGAATTCATTTCTGGATCCCAGGATCCCTTGTCAATTGAGTAAATGAAACAGTTGTTCAGGGCTCTACTCTTCCAAGCAATTTATTCCATTAACTTAAAGTTTCTCTAATCAAAGAAAATGACTGACACTCTACAATATCAAATAAATATCACCAGTAAATACCATGTACTTAAAAGAAATTCCTCGGTTGGACTCAGTGGCTCAGCTGTAATCCCAGCACTTTAGGAGGCTAAGGCGAGTGGATTACCTGAGCCCACGGGTTCAAGACCAGCTCAGGCAACTTGATGAGACCTTGTCTCTACAATAAATCAAAAATTAGCTGGGTATGGTAGCGCCCAACTGTAGCTCCAGCTACTTGGAAGGCTGAGGCAGAAGGATCATCGTAGCCCAACAGGTCGACGCTGGGGTAGCTGTGAGTATGCCATTGCACTCCAGCCTGGGTGACAGAGTGACTTCAACTCAAAAAAAAAAAGAAAAGAAAAGAAAAGAAAAAGAGATTCCTCTGTTATCACCAGAAATGCCTCTTTGCCTAAAGCCTAAGTCAATCATATAGTAGTATAAACTGTTTATTAAAGAAAGTTTTGGGGCTGTGCACGGTGGCGCACACCTATAATCCCAGCATCGGGAAGCAGAGGTGAGAGGATTTTCTGAGTCCAGGGTTTCAAGACCAACCTAGGCAACTTGGGGAGACCTCGTCTCTACGATAAATTTAAAACATTAGCCAGGCATAGTAGTGCATGCCTGTGGTTCCAGTTACTTGGAAGGCTGAGGTAGAAGAATTGCCTAAGCACAGCAGATCGAGGCTGCAGTGGCCATGAGCATGCCATTTCACTACAGCCAGGGCGACTCCTGCTCAAAAAGAAAAAAAAGAAAGAAAGAAAAAGAAAGGCATTTTTTGCTGGGCACTATGGCTCACACCTATAATCCCAGCACTTTGGAAGGTTGAGGCAGGAGAATCACTTGAGGCCAGGAGCTCAAGACCAGCCTGGGCAATATAGCGAGACCCTGTCTCTACAAAAATATCAAAAAATTAGCTGAGCTTGGTAGTGCGTGCCTGTAGTTCCAGCTACTCAGGAGACTGAGACAGAAAGATCACCTGAGCCCAGAAGGTCAAGGCTATAGTAAGCCGTGATCATGCCACTGCACTCCAGCCTGGGCAACAGAGTGATACTCCAACTCAAAAAAATGAAAACAAAGAAGTTTTTTTGTAAGATGTGGGAAATGAAACTATCAAGCTTTTAAGTTTAGGAGTGATATATGAAATCCTCAACCTTATCATTACTTCCCGCCACATTGCTCCTCTCCCTATCAACTCTTTCCTTCTCTTCCTCTTCCTATTAAAGTTAAATGATAAAAGATACTTTTTGTTTTTTTTGAGTTGGAGTCTCACTTTGTCGCCCAGACTGGAGTGCAGTGGCCGCTCCCGGCCACTGCAGCCTCGACCTGCTGGGCTCCAGCAATCCTTCCGCCTCAGCCTTCCAAGTAGCCAGAATTACACACGCGTGCTACCATGCCCGGCTAATTTTTTGATTTATTGTAGAGATGAGGTCTCACCTGCCCAGGTGGGTCTCGAATCCGCGGGCTCAGGCAATCCACTCACCTCAGCATCCCAAAGGCGCGGGATTACAGGCTGAGCCACCGAGCCCAGTAGATAAAAGATACTTTTAGAGAGTGTCTCTTAAGGAGATCACAGTCATTGTTTTAGAAAATAGCTTAACAGATGTTTTGGAAAAGAATGAAATCAAAATAGCCAAACTGTTGCTCATAAGAAATTTATTGGTGACTTCTGGTTGAAGATAACAATGAAGAGAACAGATAAAACATAGGGATTTAGCTCAAAAAAATTCTCTAAAACTAAAATAAAACACTTTATTTAAAGTCATAGGCTGGGCACAGTGGCTCATGTCTACAATCTCAACAATTTGGAAGGCTAAAGTGAGAGGACTGCCTGAGTCCAGGGGGTCGAGATAACCTGGGCAACACGGCAAGGTCTCGTCTCTACAATAAATCAAAAAATTAGAATGGGAGACCCAAATTTCACCTGTACAATGACCACTTTCGTGCCTAATCCTGACTTGTACACACATCTTTAAAATTAAAAAAAGAACAAAAAAATTAGTTGGGTATGGTGGTACACACCTGTAGGTCCAGCTACTTGAAAGGCTGAGGCAGAAGCAGGTTGAACCCAGAAGGTTGAGGCTGCAGTAGCCTGGGTGTGCCACTGCACTCTAGCCTGGGAGACAGAATGAGACTGTAACTAACACATATACATACACACACACACACATACCATAAACCCATAACAATCAAAACAAAACAGAAATGGAAAAAAAGAGCAATTTTGGAAGCTGTAATGTCAATGAACAAATGCTAATAGATAAAGCAGATTCAAGAACACTATTATAAAAGAGAAGGTTAAAATACAACCAACTTACTTACTGAATATCCTGAAGGTTTGGGAAGCAGCAGCATCAAGAACCTCTAAAAGAAGATGTGGAGATTGTGGGGTGAGAACAGTATTAAGATAGGATTGGCTCAAAGTCTACTTCCCCCAAAAGGAACAAAATTCCCTAGAGAAATGGCTGATTCCAGGTCTGAGGCAGAAAATACAGAAAATGTACATCTTGACATTCAAAAACTAAAATAGTTTTCAAAGACCAATGGAGTCATGTCAAACAGGCTCAAAAGTCAACCTGAAGAGGCTTAAAGGCCCAGAGATTAAGTATAGACAAGAATAATGGCAATAGGCCAGGTGTGGTGGCTATCCCTGAATTTTGGGAGGGTAAGGAAAGAAGATCACTTAAGCCCAAGAGTTCTCAAGACTAGTGTAGGCAATATAGCAAGATCTCATTCCTACCAAAAAAAAAAAAAAAAAAAACAGGCCAGGCATGGTAGCGCACACCTGTAGTCCCAGCTTCTCGGAAGGCTGAGGTAGCAAGATTGCATGATCCCAGGAGGTCAAGGTTGCAGTGAGCAGTGATCATGTCACTACACTCCAGCCTGAGTGACAGAGTGAGACCCTGACTCAAAATAATAACCATAATAATAGCAATAGATTGATACATCAAACACATTTAAGTCCTAGGGTTCAAGATGATACAAAAAAAATTTTTAAATTAAAAAAAATCACTGGTTTCCTTTGAAGGATATAAAGAAACCAATTTGTTACTGTGAAAACAAGAAAATAAGGGGAAAAAATCATTAATCTAGTACAGGTAACCATATAGCTAATGATGTTGCTTTACAGAAATTTTATAACTAATAAATGAAAATAACATGAAAAAAAATCTTCATTTTATGAACCCCAATTAACTTAAGAATCTAGGCAATAATCATCAGTGGAGCTAACATCACCAAAAAACAAGATATTAGTGCCTCATGAGAGAAGTACAGCAATACTTGTGAGATGGTGTTGTTCCCTCCACCAAAAAAAAACTGCAATCATGATTCTGACAAAGCACCTAAAATCTGTTCATTTTTTTTAAAAAAATCTCATCTCTGCATCTAAATCTATTAGTTTTTAAGAAATAGAGGAGACACAACACATTAAATGGTACCACATGGATGTAATCAGCAAAGTCCAGACTGTGAAGAATTACATAATTGATCCTGTTTCTTCAACAAGCAATTTGCAAGGGAAAAGAGAGAAATTATAAAATTTAAAAGACACAGCAGCTAATATGTAGATTAAAATTTTTTTTTATTTTAAATATGTGGGGTAAAATTCAGGGTTAGGTATACAAATGTTCATTATGTAGGTACCCTTGGTTAATGAGGTGTGCCTCCCATCCTCTGGCAGTTTCCCACTACTGCCAATTTATGTAGATCTTAATTTGGATCCTGAGTCAAACAAACACACTGTGGGGTGTGAATAGAGAACCATTAATGAGACAATTAGGGATATCTGAACACCGATTCAACTATCTGATAACACTGAGGAATTACTGTTAATTATAAGTAGGTATGATTATGATGTGGCAGCTATGTTCTTTTTTTTAAAACCTGTTTTTCCTTTAGAGATACATGTTGAAATGTTTATGAATGAAATAATGATATCTGGAATTGCTTCAAAATAAGAGATAAGACAAAATTGCCTATGAGTTAGTAATTTTACCCAGGAATTGTTCTCTCTGTGTTTTTTTTTTGTTTGTTTGTTTGTTTTGTTTTTGAGTAGGCATCTCACTCTGTTGCCCAGGCTGGAGTGTAGTGGCACACTCACGGCCACCCCAGCATCGACCTGCTGGGCTCAGGCGATCCTTCCATCTCAGCCTTCCAAGTAGCTATTACTATAGGCGTGCACTACCATACCCAGCTAATTTTTTCATTTATTGTAGAGACAAGGTCTCGCCAACTTGCCCAAGCTGGTTTCAAACCCCTGGGCTCAGGCAATCCTCTCACCTTGGTCTCCCAAAGTGCTGGGATTACAGGCTTGAGCCACCATGCCCGGCCCTCTGTATTGGTATATAATTTGAAATTTTCATAATGAAAAGTTTAAAAGCCAGTATTTTCAGACTCCCTATCCCAGCAGAAGATGACACAGACTTATCTTTTAAAGGAATTTCAGCATAGGGTCTCTGATATAAGGAAAACCAGTAATGGTTAATTATAAGATAATGTATGAAAAAGAGAATTAGGTGAAAGTTTACTTTAAAAATGTTGAGTTCTCCAACCTCCTTCTCCAACTTGACTTTAAGCGTATTGACAGAAGATTTTTAGACCAGAAACTGAAATAGCCTTCACTCCAGAATCTGATGAACACAAACGCAAAAATCTAAAGATTACTAAGCTAATAGCAAACACTTGTCCTATGATGAAGACCCCAAACACTGTACCACATGTACCAACTCTTAAATATTAACATTAGGCAAAAGTCAAGGATCATCTGACATTTGAAGTTCAAATAACGAACGGGGAAGCCATCAGACTAAGGTGGCTCCAGCATCCTGGGTTCCTACATAAGCAAACCAAAACTCAACTCAGGTAAAATGTCATATTCTAAGCCAACCATAAACTGCCGACTAACCCCTAACTAGGGACTTTCCACTGGAATGCATTATTTACCTTTCTTCCCCGTACATCCTATAAAAGTCTTCCCCTTGTACCCCATTCGTGTAGCCCTGAACTGCTTGCCATCTGGTTTTGCCCAATTCATGAAAAGCTGTTTGTTCAAATACCCTCTTTAAAAATTTAATGTGCCTCAGTTTATTTTTTTAACAGAGGGAAACATCTGAATATAAAAGACAGTTACTTATAATATAGGGAGGAAGGGAAAAGAAGGGGAGGAAAGGGAGGAGAGAGAGGAGAGGGGGAAAAAGGAAACTTGAAATAAACTGACACAAGAAGAAGAAAATTGCAAAACAATTGTAATACCCTCAGAGAGACAAGAAAATATTGCACTGATGAAAAAATAATGGGATACTGGGGAAAAAATAATCAGAGAGCAAAGGTCTTAGAAATAAAAAGATAGGAACTTAAAAACTAATTAGAAGAGTTGATTATTAAAATTGAGGAAATATTGGAAAACACAGATTAAGTAATGAAAGACAGAAAATGAGAGGAAAAATATAAGAAGAGTAACTCCTCAGATTCAATATCTAAATAAAAATAGTTCAAGGAAAAGAGAACAGATAAAACAGTGCAAATAAAATTACTAAAGAAATTACTCAAGGAAATTTCCCACAATTCAACAATATGGTTTTCAGATTTGAAGCTGTCCATTAAGAATCCTGCACAAGTGATGAAAACAGATCCTCTCTAGAGTGTACTGTTAAATTTCAGAGTATTTAAGACAAAGAAGATTCTGTACACTTCCAGACCTAAGAAATTTTTGACAAAAAGTATCAAGTTTTTAAATTGCATCAAGTTTTTAAATTGCATCAGAATTCTCAACAGTAAAAAATGAACAAGACTGCAACAGCTGAATAGCTGACTGCAATTACCTCAAAATTCAGAAGGGACAATTATTTGCAACCTAGAATACTACAACTATCCAAATTCTTCATCTCATTAAAGTAAAATAAAATTCTCAGAAATGCAAGATTTTAAATTTTTCTTCCCATGCTCCATTTCTCACAAAACTGCTAGAGAATATGTAACTCCAAAATAATAAGGAAACATGAGATCCAAAAAACAATGAATCAAACACAAGAGAAGGATAAAAGGTATTTCTTGGTTGATGGTCAATGAAGATCTGAGGACAATAACTGTAAAGCAATTAGTCCAAATTAGATCAGATCAAAAGGCACCAGAAAGGTTTCTTCAAGAAGATAAAATGTTCTGGCTGAGCATAGTGGCTCATACTTGTAATCCTAGCACTTTGGGAGACCAAGGTGGGAGGATTGCTTGAGCCCTGGAGTTAGCAATCAGCCTGGACAACATGGCAAGACCTCATCTCTACAAAACAATCAAAAAATTAGCCATGCGTGGTAGTATGTGCCTGTAGTCCCAGCTACTTGGGAGACTGAGGAAAGAGGATTGCTTGAGACTAGGAGTTCAAGCCATGGTGAGTCATGACTGTGCCACTGCGCTCCAACCTGGTGACAGAGTGAGACTATGACTCAAAAAAAAAAAAAAATAGTTCTAAAAATCAACCTTCCATATGACCCCGCAATCCCCCTACTGGGAATATACCCAGAAGAATTCAAATCACTCTGTAAAACAGATACCTGCACACATATGTTTATTGCAGCATTGTTCACAATTGCAAGAACATGGAACCAACCATGCTGCCATCAAAAGAGGAGTGGATAAAAAAAAAAAATGTGGTACATATACACAATGGAATATTATGCAGCCATAAAGAGGACCAAAACCATGAAGTTCGCAGCAACCAGGATGGACTTAGAGTCTGTAATACTGAACGATCTTTCACAGAAACAAAGAACTGAGTATCACATGGTCTCACTCATAAGTGGACCTTGAACTATCGTAATACTATAAGAAAAGGATTGACAGTAACTGGAAACTGCGGGGTTGTGGGGGGGGCAGGGAGGTGGGATTGGCAGTAGTGGGAATCTGCCTGGGGAAGGGGGGACACACCTCATCAAACAAGGGTAACTGCACAATGAATAGTTGTATACCTAACCCTGAATTATACCCCACAGTTTTAAAATTAAAAATTTTTTTTTAAAAAATTTTTTTTTCAAATGCCTCATGTATTTGAACATATTACTATAAGTTTAACACAACTGAAGAGATTTGGGGAATATAACTCATACTTATCATCTTCGATTTTCTCTACACATCATCTCTTAAACCCATGCTGAACAAACTTTCACCAAACCACTTTACCAAATCGGTTTCTGTTGGGGCCATTTGTGAGCTCCATGTTACTATACCCAGTCATCAATCCTTTGTCCTCATATTAATTTAATCTATTGGCATTTTTTTTGAGTCAGAGTCTCACTCTGTCGCCCAGGCTAGACAATGGCACACTCACAGCCACCGCAGCTTTGACCTGCTGGGCTCAGTGATCCTTTCACCACAGCCTTTCAAGTAGCTGGAACTACAGGTGAGCATCACCACACTCAGATAATTTTTTTTTAATTTATTGTCGAGATGAGGTATCACCAAGTTGCTCAGGCTGGTCTTGAACCCCTGGGCTCAGGCAATCCTCTCACCTCCACCTCTCAAAGTGCTGGGGTTACAGGCAGGAGCTACTGTGTCCAGCATCTTATAAGCTGATCATTTCCTCCTTCTTGAAATATATTTGGCTTTCAAGTCATCAGGCTTTCCTGGTTTTCCTCCTACATCACTGCTTGGTCTTTCTCAGTCTCATTTGCTGATTCCTCTTCATTTTCCCAATCTCTAAACACGTCAGTGTCCCAAGTTTCAATCCTTAAACTCCTTTTCTGCTATACTCAGTTCATTTGGGTTTATTCACTCTATGTCAGTCTACAAATGCCTATCTCTAGTCCTATCCTTTCCCTGAACTCCAAAATGCTATACCCATCTTTCCACTCAACCTTTCCCCTTAGATGTCTAACCAATATTTTAAGCTTAACATGTTCAAAATTAAACTCCATATCTATCTCTCCCTCAAAAAAAAAAAACTGCTCCCTGGCAGTGTTTGCCATTTTCCTGGATGAAACAAAAACTCCGTTCCTCTAACTGTTCATGCCAAAAACCTTGGAGTCACCACTGACACCTCTTTTGCTCCCTCATACCATATTCCGCCCATAAGAAAATCCTGTTGGTTCCACCTCAAAAATATTTCCAGAATATGACCATTTTTCACCAATTCCACTGCTAGTTACCACCCTTGTCCAAGTCATCATCTTTTGTTTAAGTTTTACCTTAGCCTACCCACAGGTCCCCTGCTTCTGCCCTTGCCTTCTATGGTTTATTCTCCAAGCAGAAGCAAGAGATATCCTTTTAAAACCAGAGTCATATTAAGTCACTCCTCTACTCAAAAGGCCATAATGGCTTCTAATCTAGTTCTAAATGAAAGCCAACATCATAACAAACTCGTGAGGTCTTATCCAATCTAATCCCCTCCTGACTTGCTCTAGCCAAGCTGCCTCTGTATACTCCTGAGAATATGACACAGGATCCCATCTCAAGTCTTTCTACTTACTAATCCCTTTGTCTTACCCCCAGATAACTGCACAGATCACCCTCTCATAGCCTTTAAGTCGTTGCTTAAATATAATCTTCTTGATAACGTCCTCCCTAATGACCCTATTTGAAAATATAGACCCACCCACCTCCAATATTCCTTTGTCATCTTCCCTTGCTTTATTGTTCCCCACAGAACTTATCAACATCTAGTACGTATTTTACTTATTTGTTTATTGTGCACCTTCGCCTCTAGACTTTTGGAGAACAAGGATAGGTTTAATCTGTTTGTTCATAGCTATATCCCCAACACAAGAAGTTCAAAACACATTTATTGAATGTATAAACACAGGAAACTAAATAAATAAAAAATAAAGTATCTCTTAACACTGGAGAAAAATATAAGCAAGAAAGAAAAAGTAATGACATACTACATAGCTTAGCCATGAATTTACACAGTCATAATACCAATTCTTTATTACCAAATAATGAACATTATTTATTACTAAATTATAAACAATAATCCGGGCTCAGTGGCTCATGCCTATAATCCCAGCACTTTGGGAGACCAAGGCGAGGGGATTGCTTGAGCCCAGGACTTCGAGACCAGCCTGGGTAACATAGCAAAACCTCATCTCTACAAAAAATATCAAAAAATTAGTCAGGCATGGTGACATGCACCTACAGTCCCAGTTACTTGGGGTGCTGAAGTGGAAGGATCATCTGAGCCCAGGATGTCAAGGCTGCCATGAGCCGTGATCATGGTGACCAGGCCACTGCACTCCAACCTGGGTGACAGAGTGAGACCTTGCCTCAAAAAATAAACATATATCATCATCATCATTATTAACAGTGGTTTCAAACAAAGCTGCGCATTCGAAGCAACCAGAAAACTTAAAAACATTGATACCCAATACCCTCCCCAAAACACATAAAGCAGAATCTATGAGGGTGAGTCTCAGGCATCTATATTTGTCCTTTCAAGTATCCCAGTGACTCTAATGTATAGCCAGAATTACAATAAAACTACAGTAGGAGGCTGGGGGATGAGAAATAGGTATGTAGGCATTGGAGATAAGGGGTGTGAATTTGAGTTACACCTTCATCTTCCATAACTAAAAGTCAATAGAAGGGCTAAAACTGAAAACTCAGTCATCTTAAAAAGAATCAGCTACAAGAGTTGAAAAATATTGGCTTTTGGAAAGAAGTGAAAAAAAGGACTGAAGACAGTTGCTTTTTATAAGTCAGTTTGAATATTTGACTTTAGACTCCAAATTCACACAATTTTGATTTAATAAGCTAAATTTTGAATTTTTTTTAAGTTGGAGTCTCACTCTGTCATCCAGGCTGGAGCATAGTAGCACGCTCACAGCCACAGCAGCCTTGACCTGCTGGACTCAGGTGATCTTTCCGCCTCAGCCTTCCAAGTAGCTGGAACTACAGGCACGCACCACCACACCCGGCTAATTTTTGTTATATTTACTGTAGAGACGAGGTCTCATCAAGTTGTCCGGGCTGGTCTTGAACCCCTGGGCTCAGACAATCCTCTTGCCTCTGCCTCCCAAAGTGATGGAATTACAGGTGTGAGCCACAGTTTCTGATCTAGAATTGTTCATGGGAATGCTGAATTTGGAACAATTAGCAAAAGAAGAGAAGAGTGGAGGCTGAGTAATGAGGGCAAGGCTAGAGTCCATAAAGACACAAATTTCCAATGACAGATTGGTCAAATTTTCACGAAAGAACAATTAAAATTTCATTTTAAGCCAGCTGTAGTAAACAGAATAGAATATCGACTTAAGCCTTCAATTTAAAAAAAAGCCAAAAAATGTGAGGAGTGACGGTAGTAGTAGTCAGAAGTGTGTGTTATACTTAAGAATTATTTTTAGAGAACTTCTGAAACAAGACAAACAGGGAAAAAGAGAGCACCTTCAAGGAAAAGTCTGTATGTTGATCCTTTATGCCTGCTCTATTTGATAAAGACTAAATCTGGGTTTCACTTGAAGTGATATGCAAAGTTTACAAAAAGGTGACTTCCTTGGTTTCACAGTAAAATCATTACACAGTAAAAGTCTTATTTTACTTGTTCAAAGCTATTCCTTCATCTGGGGGAAGAAGAGCATGTTAAAGCATCTAGTCATGCTTCTGGGCGCCAAGGAGACTCCGGAAAGGTTCCTCCAACGTTCTAGTATGGTAAGTATATACTTAGTGAGAATTCATTCTTACTGATTTACCTTGTGGGTAGTTCCAATTGTAAACTTTTATAAGAATTGTAGAGGAATGTGGTTTCTCTCTTTACTGGGCCATTTTAAATAAAATATTGACAACTTATTCATGAATAAATTTCTTCCATAAATGTTTTCTCTATCCCTTGCAAAATCACCAGTCAGGAAGATATGATTATGAAGAAAGGTGAAAATGAAAGAGAATTTCAGGATGTTTAGTTTTGAGAAAAAGCAAACTTTGGTACTTTAAAATTAATTGATATGGACTATGAAAGAATATTAATTATGAGAAAATTATGTAATTTTTACATCCTTCATTAAACAAGCCTATTAACTAAAGTTTGCTACCTGTTTCAGGACAGGTAGATTAGCTGACAGCCTCTTAGTCCCATCTTACAATTATTATTTATATTACAACAAGCTAACACTTTTATCCCCTGGAAAAAAATATAGATTTTTACAATTCAGGAAACAAAGGTCATCCCCATTAAACAAATGTTTACCTAACTATTAATATAACATATAGAGAGACTGCTAAGCCCTAGAAATAAAATGATGTACAAACTCACAGCTTCTGTCCTGAAAAAACTTAAAATAGAGTGTGAAAATAGCACATATGGATTAAGAGGACATAAGATTGCAGCTCTAAATTAGCTTATAAGAGGCTGGGCTCTGTGGCTCACACCTGTAATCCCAACACTTTGGGAGACCATAGCAGGAGGATTGCTTGAGTCCAGGAGTTTAAGTTCAGCCTAGGCAGCATAGCAATACCTTGTCACTACAAAAAAAAATTTAAAAATTAGGCCTTCTGTGGTGGCGCAGGCCTGTAGTTCTAGCTACACATAATAATTATACAAATTTATGTGGTATATAGTGATGCTGCGATACGTACTCGTATAATACATGATGATAAAATCAGGGTAATCAGCATTATCTATCATCTCAAACATTTATATCATTTATTTGTGTTGAGGACATTCAATAGCCTTCTAGTTGTTTGAAACTATGTATTATTGCTAACTGTAGGTAGTGCTATAGAACACTAGCATTTTTAATAACCTTGAGATATAATTCACACACCATAAAATTCACCTTTAATAGTACACAATTCAGTGATATACAGAATTATATATCTATTACCACAGCCAATGTTAGAACATTTTGTGCTGGGTATGTTGGCTCATGCCTGTAAACTCAGCACTTGTAGAGGCCGAGGCAAGAAGATTGCTTGGGCCCAAAGGTTACAGTCGAGCCAGGGCAACACAGAAGACGTTGCCTCCCCTCCCTCCCCCCGCCAAAAAACTAGCTGGGTTTGGTGGTATGTAGGAGGCTGAGATGGGAGAATCACTTGAACTCATAAGTTTGAGGCTATGATAAGCCACGGTTATGCCATTGTACTCTAATCTGGGCAACAGAGTAAGACTCCAACCCAAAAAAAAAAATTTTTTTTTGGTTACCCCAAAAGAAACTCCATATTCATTAGCAGTCACTCCCATTTCTTCCTACTCCCAGCTCTGAAAACCACTAATCTACTTTTTGTCTCCATAAATTTGCCAATTGTGGGCATGTCATATAAATTGAATTACAATATACATGGTCTTTTGTGCCTTCTTCTTTCACCCACCTTGTAACATGTATGAATACTTCACTCTTTTTTATGGCTAAATAATATACCACTGAATGCATATTTCACATTTTGTCTAGTCATTCTGCTTAACATTTTGAGAAACTGCCAACCTGTTTTCCAATGTGGATGTACCATTTTATAATCTCACCAGCAGTGTATGTGGGGTTCTGATTTTTCCACATTCTTGCTAATACTTGCTATTGTGTTCTTTTTTTATTTTAGTTATCCCAGTTGGTTCAATACTATGATTCTTGAAAGAAAAAAAAAAAGCTTTATTTCTAACTTCCTTTCAAACAATACAAATAGTAAATATGGAATAAATATTTGTTCGATTGTTGTTCTAATGTTAAACCCTTGAGAGAGCCTGCAAAAGTGAGAAAAGCTGATGGCTCAGCTTGTAATCCCAGCACTTTGGGAGGCTAAGGCAAGTGGACTGCGTGAGCCCAAGGGTTTGAGACCAGCCAGGGCAACTTGGCGAGACCTCGTATCTAAAACAAATCATATAATTAGCCAGGCGTGGTAATGCACACCTGTAGTTCCGGCTACTTGGAAGGCTGAAGCAGAAGGATTGCTGGAGCCCAGCAGGTCGACGCTTGGGTGGCCGTGAATGTGCCACTGCACTCCAGTCTGGGCAACAGAGTGAGACTCCAACTCAAAAAAAATTTAAAAATTTTTTTTAAATTGAGAAAAGCTTCTAAGAAGGAACCATTACCAGCTAAACCTAAAAGACTATTATGAGTTGTCTAACAGTTACAGCATGTGTCTGATATCATCCAGTCTAAAGTTATGCTATTAGAATTCCACTGTCAATATGTTTAAGATCACTTGTTCTCCCCATTATGCCCATATGGCTTTACAATTTGCTCACAAGACAGAAAGTTAGAAATTCCAAGGTGATCTCAAGTACACGTAATAATCTTTCAAAAATATTTTTCTTACACAAAGATCCATCAATACATTAAGAAAATAATTACAAAATAGTAACAATAAAAGTGGGCTGATGTAGGTCCACTCTATCCTTAAAATTCATATTAATTTTATTTTATTTTTTTTTTTGGAATTGGGATCTTACTCTGTCATCCAGACTGGACTACAGGCACATGCCACCACACCCAGCTAATTAAAAAAAATTTTTTTTATAGAGATGAGGTCTCACTATGTTGTCCAGGTTGGTCTCAAATTCCTGGGGTCAAGTAATCCTCTTACCTCAGCCTCCCAAAGTGCTGGATTGCAGGCGTCAGCCACCACACCCAGCCTAGTTTTATCTTTTGAATACTTACATAATCTTGCTGGGATATAGCGAATTACATTAAAGTCTACAATATGCAGAAATCTTAACAGTTATGATAGACAATTCTTTATCACAGTAATCCCATAATTTTCATTAGCAGTGACAATTACTATGTTAGCAATAACACTCTTCTGCATGATTTCTGATAACCTGTTTCAAAAAGTTGTACAAAGAATAAAACAAAGATTTAATCAACAATTTCACAAAACATGACAAGAGGAAGAGAAACCAGACACAGATTAATCACTTGAGATACTGCATTAGTTGGTTAGAATAAAAAACACGTTGATTACTCCATTATACTTGCCTTTACTTTGCTTGCAAACTTAAAAAACAAGACATCTAACTTGATAAAATTTCAGAGTCCAGCAGGATATATGAAGTTTGACATCTTAAATAATATTCCACAGTTTTTCTTTCTAGAGTTTTTGTAAAAAACTCATAAAATAAACATTTTTGAAGCACCTCAGTATATGCTAAGCATTGCAATAGGTACTAGGTATACAAAAAAAGACCAAATAGTCACCGTTCTTAAGGAATTCACAATCTAGTAAATGCAATAAATACAATCATTAGAAAAGCTAATATGTACCAAGTACCTATCATAGGACAGGCACTATAAAAGCTTTAGATGGATTCAAACCCAGGCTGTCTGTCTCTGGGGCCTATTATTAATCATATGAAGATGTGTTCCAGGTAAGGTGAAGTATATGGGGTCTAAATGTATAAAATGGCATGATGTATAAAGGAAACTGTGATAGTTTGGTGTACATGAAAAAAGAAGTTAGAGGGGAAATAGTAGCAAGAATTGGGGCTAAAAGTTTGGCAGATGTCAGATCATAAAGGTTCTGGAATGTCATCCTAATGAAAATTTAAATAAAATCTAAATAAAGAGAACTTGAAATGTTCCCAACACAGAAATGACAAATACTCAAGGTGACAGATATCCCAAATACCCTGACTTGATTGTTACACATTCAATGTACTCCATAAATATGTAAAATACTATGTATCAATGTAAAAAATAAATAAAAATAAATTAACATCCAAGTGGTTCTTTTTCAAGTAAATTTCAAAATTTCATATTTTTTATAATGCAAGTGAATGAGACCAGAGTATTTTCATTACACTATTTTTTTTGCTTTTTGACATAATCTATGCAATGCTGAGAAATACACTTTTTAAAAATCATGTTTATTTATGTTTTTATACATATTCTCTTTTGATGCAATGAATTTTTTTGAAAGCCATTAAGTTTGGGGTTTTAAAGTATATTCTATGTTTTAAGCTGAAAAGCTAATTGGTATTAAGAGCTTTATCTGGTATCTATAAAAACATTTTTATCATATCTTTATCTTTTAAAATGTACATGGTTAATACACTACTTTCGTGTATATTGCCCAAATGAAGCAATAGAAATACTATTTTTGGTGATGGTCTATAACTAAAGCATCGAAAATTCATCCGTTAGCAGTTAAGAGATAACAGCTGTTTCTACAATGAGCACCACTATCTGCCTAATATAGCTTAATCCTCATTATTCTTGCACCTGAGAGGGTTGCAGCTTGGCAAATATTCTCTAATTGATTTCAATATCATTGACTGACTAGTAACACAGTAGGAAACATGCACACTCCTTTCTGAAGAAATTATAAAGGAAAATTAAAGGTAGCATCCTAAAGTCCTTCTAAAGAGCTTTCCACAAGATTCTCACAATAAGGCTGTCACTGCATAAATCCTGGGATAACGTGGATCTCCAATTTTCTTCTTTTTTTTTTTTTTTTTTTGAGTTGGAGTCTCACTCTGTCACCCAGACTGGAGTGCAGTGGCCGCTCCCGGCCACTGCAGCCTCGACCTGCTGGGCTCCGGTGATCCTTCCGCCTCAGCCTTCCAAGTAGCTGGAACTACAGGCATTCGCTACCACACCTGGCTAATTTTTTTATTTGTTGTAGAGATGAGGTCTACCAAGTTGTCCAGGCGGATCTTGAACCCGCGGGGTCAGGCAATCCACTCACCTCAGCCTCCCAAGGCACGGGATTACAGGCTGAGCCACCGAGCCCGGTGGATCTCCAATTTTCACAAAACTGAGAAGAAAGACATTAAACCTTTAAACCAAGAATAAAAACAAGCATATTCTAGTTTGGATATATTTTATTAATAAAAATTCATCACCTAATACTACAATACTACAAAGTTCATAAATGGCTTTGGGTTACTACTGTACACTACCTGTCAGCTTTTTTTTCTAATTTAGGTTGGAGGTCTGTATTCATTCATACTTCATCACACAATGCTTCACGGATGGTAGGCACTAAACAATTTGTTAAATTTTTCTGCTTTAAGCAAGAGATTTGTACCTTGGTCCCTGACTACCTCACCACATATTGTTAACACTCATTCTTTGTGTTCCAAACACACTTGCAAATTTCAGTTCCTAAACCTAACAATATTTCTTTCTGCCCACGATGTTCCCTCTATGTGGAACACTGATCCCACTGCCTCTACTTTCTTCAGAATTCACATGAACTATTCCCTCTGGGACCTTTTAGAACAGGGCAGTTCCTCCCCTATGCTCTCATCCCCAGTTGTACTTCTTTGCACTACTTATCATACTGTAATTAAATAATTAATTATGTAATTGATTAATTTAATATCTCGCTCTCCATCAGAATGTATCAAGAGTTTTCAAATCTCCTTCCCTATGAAGTGAGAAGATAAAAAATGTTCATTGAACTGTTGGAATTTATGGTAAACTCTAAACTTTATTTTTATTTTTACTTTTATTTTGAGTTGGAGTCTCACTCTGTCAACCAGACTGGATGGAGTGTAGAGGCCGCTCCTGGCCACCACAGCCTCGACCTGTTGGGCTCCAGCGATCCTTCCGCCTCAGCCTTCCAAGTAGCTGGAACTACAGGCGCACGCTACCACGCA
>NW_007247684.1:210384-219319 GCF_000164805.1 Carlito syrichta | reverse complement strand
GATTTATTGTAGAGATGAGGTCTCGCCAAGTTGCCCAGGCAGGTCTCGAACCCGCGGGGGTTCAGGCAATCCACTCACCTCAGCCTCCCAAAGCGCTGGGATTACAGGCTGAGCCACCGAGACCAGCTGAACTCTAAACTTTAAAATGTTATGCCAAGCACGGTGGTTCACGCCTATAATCCCAGCATTTTGGGAGGCCGAGGTGAGAGAATTGCCTGAGCCCACAAGTTCGAGACCAGCCTGGGGAATTTGGTGAGACCTCATCTCTACAATAAATCAAAAAATTAGCTGGGCGTGGTAGCACATGTCTGTAGTTCCAGCTACTTTGAAAGCTGAGGCAGAAGGATCACCTGAGTCCAGCAGGTTGAGGCTGCGGTGGCCATGAGCATGCCACTGCACTCCAGCCTCGTGACAGAGTGAGACCCTGACTAAAACAAAAATAAAAATAAAAAATAGAAAAAGTGACGTGATCTGGTTCAGCAAGATTAATGACTAAAGTACCCTTAAAATTGAGGCTCTGAGATCGGCATAAGTGGGTCATAATGAACCTTGAAAATTCTTTGCTCATGCCTATAATCTCAGCACTTTGAGAGGTCGAGGCAAGAGGATAGCCTGAGCCTAGGGGATCGAGACCAGCCTGGGCAACTTGGCAAGACCTCATCTCTACAATAAATTTTTTTAAAAATTAGCCAGGCATGGTGGTGTGCACCTATAGTTCCAGCTACTTGCAAGGCTGAGGCGGAAGGATCACCTGAGTCCAGCGGGTGAAGGCTGCAGTGGCTGTGAGGGTGCCACTGCATTTCAGTCTGTGTGACACAGTGAGACTCCTACTAAAAAAAAAGTCATATAAAAGTATTAATCTATTATTATTCTCAGCAAAGATATTTCACATTTAATGTTGCCCTTAGCCAATCTTAATAGCGTTAGCTAAGATCTTTAAAACATTTTACAGATTATCAAGATGCTGATAAATAATGGAACTATCTGACAAAAATTTATAAGTAGTCATTAGTTCCAGTCAGAAGGAGCCTATGACAGATTCCAAGCACCGATCTAACAACGGCCAGTTTCATGTTAATTGTCCATTCACAAGAAAGCCTGGCAGGTCTACTGTAATTCATGCTTTAGAAAGAAGAATTTCCTGTGGAGTGAGACTCATGAACAAATACACCAGTTAAATTGAGGATCAATAGTGAAAGATGAGCTTCTCCAATTCACTCACAGCTATACTCAAGTCAACAAACTAATGTAAATCAATAATTTGTTATATTTGCTGCATTTACAGACTTTGATCTATAATATAAACCTGGCAATAAAACAACATACATTTCTTTCCCTGTGTTCTACAGTAATATGATCATGAATATTTTTTAAAATCTATTTTCCCTCTCATCTGTATAATAAATATAAACCAAATTGTTCATTAACCTCTTTCAGGTATCTATCTCTTTCTGGTAACTATCTTCATAAGGAGAAATTTTTTTTTCTAAATTTTATGCTAACAATGAAAAGCTAAATACATAATATGTAATTAACAATTATACGTAATTTTATACCCAGAGTTATACAGTTTTCCCAAGTATTCCTATAGAGGCCTATACCTATGTATGTATGTGCATATATGTGTATGTATGTATAAATAAATACTCATATAATATACACATATGTGCATATACAAACACATAGGTAAATATACAAAACTCTACACTTCCTCTATTGTTTTATAATTATGCAGTGGTAACCCTATATCCTCTCCTAGAAAATGAGCTCTTTGAAGGCATGGTCAACGTCTTTTAAATCTATACCATTAGCACTTAGTGCAGTGTTTCAACATAAAAGGCACTCAGTGAATGTTTGCTAAATGAATTTTACAGTATTTCCTCATCTTAACATTTTTCTGATGCCTCACAGACTATAAAACAATCAACTTCTGAGGCTGTTCATTCCCTGCTCTGAAGAAAACATGCTCCTAATAATTCTAGATATAATGTCTATTATTTACCTTAAAAAACTTAGTGGGGGGAAGGAGATTTAGACATGAAATAAGATTGTCTATGAGGTATAATTTTTTTTAATTGTACATAGGTTCACTATACAAGTCTCTCTACTTTTATATGTGTTTACAATTTTCATAATAAACTTTTTTTTTTTTTGGTCTCGAACCCCTGGGCTCAGGCAATCCTCTAGCCTCGGCTTCCCAAAGTGCTGGGATTACAGGCATGAGATACCACACATGGCTCATAATAAACATTTTTTTTAACTGAAAAAAAAAGCTTAAAACTTTTTAAAGTTCTCTTTGGAATATTTTCACCTGGAAATTTTTTCTTAAGTACTTATATTCGGGATAACACGTAAGTAGTGGTTAGTAACCAGCCCACACTTTGAATTTCTAATGCAAGGTCAGGAAGGTGCTCTTGTTTTATACCTATAGGAGTCATACCCCAGTGCAGAATAAAAAGAGCCAATGTGAGAGTTAATGTATCATAATGATAGCTTCAGCCATCTCACTATTTAATTCTACCCACTGCTTCCTTGGTTAAAATTTTAGGAGCTAACTGGCTAGGCGCAGTGACTCGTGCCTCTAATTCTAGCACTCTGGGAGACTGATGCAAGAGTACTGCTTGAGCGCAGGAGTTTGAGACCAGCCTGGGCAACACAGTGAGATCTTGTCTCTACCAAAAAAACCCAGAAATTAGCCAGGCATGATCATGCGTGCCTTTTGTCCCATCTAATCAGGAAGCTGAGGTGGAAGGATCACCTGAGCCCAGGAGGTTGAGGCTGCAGTGAGCCATGATTGCACCACTGCACTCCAGCCTAGGCAACAAAATGAAATGCCAACTCAAAGAAAAAAAAACTTAGGCATGATATGAAAGAAGTGTATTGACTTTTTCTAGCCCAAAAACCAGCATTTCCTTTACAAAACAAAGACTCATTTCTCATTAAAAATGAGATTTCTTTTTTTTTTTTGAGTTGGAGTCTCACTCAGTCGCCCAGACTGGAGTGCAATGGCCGCTCCCGGCCACCACAGCCTCGACCTGCTGGGCTCCAGCGATCCTTCTGCCTCAGCCTTCCAAGTAGCTAGAACTACAGGCGAGCGCTACCATGCCCGGTTAATTTTTTGATTTATTGTAGAGATGAGGTCTCGCCAAGTTGCCCAGGCGGGTTTCAAACCCACGGGCTCAAGTAATCCACTCACCTCAGCCTCCCAAAGGCATGGGATTACAGGCTGAGCCACAGAGTCCGGCAAAAAAAAAAGAGAGATTTCTAAAAACATTTTAATGATGAGAAAAATCTCAAGATTTATTAAGAAAAAATAGTCGAGATAAATATTAATTTCAGAGGGTTTCTAAATTTTGTAAAACCAAAACTATATACATATCTATATATACATATATGTGTTCACATATGTATGTATATGTCCATATACAGAAAAAAATCTAAAAGATATCAAAAATTTTAACAGAATTATTATATTTCATTTTATCATTTATATTTATTAAATGTCCTAACGTTCTATCATGAACAAATATTGTTTATATTTTTGTAAATATCATCTTAAACTAATGCTGTTACAAGAGGCTTTGTATAAAGCACAAAACAGTTTAAGATTTTAATATGGCATCTATTCAAGCTTAAGAAAAATGACACTGGACTTTTACTAAGGACACTGTGATTTGTTAATAAAAATTTAAGAGTAGGCCAGGTACAGTAGCTCCCACCCTGTAATCCCAGCACTTTGGGAGGCCAAGGCAGGAGGGTTGCTTGAACTCAGGAGTTCAAGACCAGCCTGAGCAACACAGTAAGACCTCGTCTCTACAAAAAATCAACAAATTAGCCAGGTGTGGTAGTATGTACCTGTAGTCCCAGCTACTTAGGAAACTCAGGCAGGAAGGGATCGCCTCAGTCCAGGAGGTCGAGGCTGCAGTGAGCCATATCATGCCACTGTACTCCAGCCCGGGCAACAAAGTGAGGCCCCAGCTCAAAAAAAAAAAAAAAAAAGAGTGAGAGTAAGGCTCGGTGGCTCAGCCTGTAATCCCAGCACTTTGGGAGGCTGAGACAGGTTTGAGACCTACCTGGGCAAATTGGCGAGACCTCATCTCTACAATAAATCATACACACACAAAAAAATTAGCCGGGCACAGTAGCACACGCCTGTAGTGCCAGCTACTTGGAAAGCTGAGGTAGAAGGATCGCCTGAGTCCAGCAGGTTGATGCCAGAGTGGTCGTGAGCATACCACTGCACTGGGAGATGGAATGCAACTCCAACTAAAAAAAAGATAACTGATAACTGAGTACTTCACATTTTTTGTATCTCTATGTATTTGTCTACTCTATCTTATAGTCCATGAATTTTTAATAGGAATCAAATGCTTTCTTTATTTGACATATCCATGAGTATAGCATTTGAACATAATGTCTTAAATAAAAGTAATGAGAATAATTAAAACATAACATTATATTCTTTCTGATTATATTAATAAGTGGAACAATGATTACCAGTATGAATCTCCCTGATATAACCCTGCTCTACTGGGAAAAAGAACAATTTGGCAAGATAGCTAAATCAATTAATCATTTCCATCTGCTGCAAACCATGCACACTGAAATACTCTCCCAGCTTTACTTTAATGGAGAAAATGAAACTTTCATTTAGTGTTCATATCACATCAATAGAAAGAACATGCTGAATAAGGCCTTCCGAATGAACTACTTTTGGGAGGCAACAAAAGGCCGGAAGCTGGACAATTAAGAAGAGAAAACCTTATAGGGAGTGTTCATACTTGGCAGCCACTGGTGATTTGATCAGGCTCAGGACAGAACATTCTTGTTTTACTTCTCTATATTTTCATAAAAATGATTTTTCCATTCCAACACTTACATATGCCTGTGCATGGCAGTGAGAATAGCATTCACTGATTCTCAATACATATGGTATGCATTCAATGACATCACTCGTCACTACTTTTGCCAAGTTGAACCTCTCCTATAGACCACCAAAACACAGTTTCACAGCCTCTGTGGGGCTAAAAGAGTAGTTCCCAAGCAATAGGTTAGTCCTGCAGAATGGAGAATTATTGTTTCATCTCATATATAATATGCCCTCCCTATTCCCTAACAAATAAAACCTTTGTAATCTTGTAATGTATGTAGCTTCTATTAACTCTTTCATTGTTGTTTTGCATACTGAAGTGAATACACACTTGATAACTCTTGTTGCTACAGTGCTCTGATAGGTGCTGTTTACTGTCTTTTTATAGAAGAGATTACATGGTGAATTTTTATTATGAAGATGGCTTAAAATTACTATGCAAGTTATAAATCATAGTTCATATAACTGATAGTTTAAATCAATGATTATGAAATAAAAATCAAAGCAGTTTTTCTATCAAAGAAAAGCTTTCAATAATGTTCAGATTTTTCTAATTTAAAGTTAAACATTCTACTTAAAACATTTTAAAATTACTATACAGTGGATTCTATGATCCTTCAAGACAGCTAAAAAAAAACTTTGATAATTCTTTTCAAAGAGGTATAACTCCTTAATTATTTTTAAACCAGTGAAAAATTGGAGAAAGAAGCAACATTACTCACATAAAATTATTTTTTCTATTGGTCTATAATATAAAAGCATAGATGTATATATAAGAAAACTAAAATAAAAAAGATTTCGTTGAAAGGTTCCAGGTGGGTCTTGCTTCACAGCATGCTATTTACTAAGGTAGTTTAGCAAATAGTTTAG
The DNA here is from genome assembly GCF_000164805.1 of Carlito syrichta. Taxonomy (NCBI): domain Eukaryota; kingdom Metazoa; phylum Chordata; class Mammalia; order Primates; family Tarsiidae; genus Carlito; species Carlito syrichta. Next base: position 213,579 of record NW_007247684.1, on the reverse strand, counting down.
CAAATAGCAGAATTCTCCAGCACAAAGTGTTCATGGTTTTAAGGTAAATGACAAGAAATTTAATCTTTGGGTAGTGCAATAGAGTACAGTAATCTCTTTGAAAGCCTTCAACATTTCTTCATTTAGCCCTTCTCACATGAGGGTGAGATAACAACTAGACACTATGCATGCTATATGCACTGGGGTCTGAAATTTTGTAAATTACAAAATGAATCACCTGATCACAAAACAAACATTATTTTTTTTATTTAAAAAATTGTAACACATTGCCATCTATAAAAAAATTTCAGTGAATTCATGTGATTTGGAAAAGGGATAATTTTACTCTCCATATTTAAATGTAAATAGAAACTAATATGGCAATATTATGAATTTTCTGAGGCATGAGACTGTCTACTAGACACTGTGATCTTAAGAATTATTTAAGCATTTCAAAAACAAAATCTATATAAATCTGTAAAACACAAGAATGGTTTTGAAGAATCAATGATGCAATTCAATTATTCAGTTGTAAAATAGGTGACATACTATAGGAAAATATAATGGTTTTCAGGTGCTATCAATAATACTCATCACCACAAAAAAATCAAAAGTATGTGAGGTAAAAGATATGTCAATCAGCTTGATTTAGCCATTTCACAATGTATATATATATATATATTAAAATGTGATTTTGTACACCATAAATACAGTTTTCATTTGTCAATTTTAAAATAAATAATAATACTTACTACAACTTACTACTCTGTAGTGAGTAAATAATATTCATTATAACTCATTTTATACTTGAGGAAGTTGGGCTCAGATGCAATAAGATCTTACCCAGGGTTGCACAGTTAGTAAATCACAGAGCTAGCTTTTCAAACCATGTGTTTCTAACTATAAAGCCCACCAACTTCCCTCTACATCAAACTGACAAAATTGAAAGAGACTTACAATAAAGGTATAAGGTTCAAGTTCTTTAAGGACTAGTTAGAGGAGACTGGGACCAAAACTATAGTTTCTATAATACAAAGAAACAAGATAAAAGCAGAAATCTTCCAGCATTCTTTGAAAGTCAAAGGTAAAGAATAAATCTATTAGCTAAGATCAAAGATACATGACAACTATTCAGTCAAAATACATGTAACTCAACTACTAAGCAAATGACTCCCCAACTCCCAGTATTTACTGGACTACCTAATATAAATATATTAGATATATTAACTTCTAAATATATTCACTTCTTTTTAAATTTATTATTTTTAAAATTTATTTTATTTTAAAGATGTGGGGTACAATTCAGGTCATCGTACAGGTAAAGTTTGGGCCTACCTTTGTTCCCCACTTTTCCTAGTTTGAGATCAGGTACCCTTATTAATGTTATGTGCCTCCCCCTCCTGGCAGTTTCTGGCTACCACCAATCCCCTTCCTATAGTATTACAGTAAATGTTCAGGGTCTGCTTATGAGTGAGAACATATGGTACTCAGTTCTTTGTTTCTGTGATAAATCACTGAGTATTATAGACTCTAAATTCATTCAAGTTGCTGCAAAGTCTGTAATTTTGTTCTTCTTTATGTCTGTGTAATATTCCATTGTGTATATGTGCCACATTTTTTTAATCCAGTTCACTTTCAATGGGCAGCACAGGTGGTTCCATGTTTTTGCTATTGTAAATAGTGCTACAATAAACATACGTGTGCAGGTATCTTTTTTGTAGAGTGATTTAAGTTTCTCTGGGTATATTCCCAGAAGGGGGCTAGCTGTATCATATGGAAGGTCAATTTCTAGTTCTTTTAGGAAACACCATATTGTTTTCCATAGAGGCTGAATTAGTTTGCATTCCCACCAACCGTGTAGAAGAGTTCCCTTTTCTCTGAATCCTTGCCACCATCTGTTGTTTGTTTTATTAATGATGGCTATTCTTACTGGCCATCTTTGTTTCGATGATAGATCACTGAGTATGATCAACTCTAAATACATCCAAGTTGCTGCGAAGTTCATATGTTTGTCCTTCTTTATGGCTGTGTAATATTCCACCATGTATATGTACCACTTTTTTTTATCCAGTCCAGTTTTGATTGGCAGCATGGTTAGTTCCATATTTTTGCTATTGTGAATAGTGCTTCAGTAAACATGCGTGTGAAGGTATCTTTTTGGTAGAATGATTTGAGTTCCTCCAGGTATATTCCCAGTAGGGAGATTGCTGGGTCGTATGGTAGGTCAATGTCTACTTCTTTTAGAAATCACCACACTGTTTTCCAAAGAGATTGCACTAGTTTGCTTTCCCACCAGCAGTGTAGACGCATTCCTTTTTCTCTGCATCCTTGCCAGCATCTGTTGTTTGTTTTATTAATGATGGCCATTCTTACTGGGGTTAGGCGGTATCTCAATGTGGTTTTGATTTGTATTTCTCTAATGATTAGTGAGGCTGAGTATTTTTTCACGTGTCTGTTGGCTGCTCGTATGTCTTCTTTTGAGAAGTGTCTATTCATGTCTTTTGCCCACTTTTTAATGGAACTGCTTGTTTTTTTTCTTTCGGCATATTTGACTTCCTTGTAGATACTAGATATTAGGCCTTTGTCAGATATGCAGTTAGCAAATATTTTTTCCAATTCTGTGGGCTGTCTCCCTGCTCTTGTGGTGATTGATTTTGCTTTGCAGAAGCTTTTCAGTTTACTTCTAAAATTCTGTCATTCTATTTATTGTTCATTGTTTGAAGACAACAGTCTTCTAAAACCAGGAAATAAAACTGTCTTTCCAAAGGTAAAACTTGATTGGCCCTAAATATTAAAACAATCAAGTATAAAAAAGTGGCTTAAGAGTTTCTTCCACTCAGTTTTTGCCTATATAGGCTAAGTAGAGCACCACTAAAAGCTAAAGAGAAAAAAGAGGATAGGCATGGTGGTTCCTGCCTGTCATCTCAGGATTTTGGGAAGCTGAGGCAGGAGGATTACTTGAGCCCAAGAGCTTAAGACCAGCCTAGGCAACATAGCATGACCTCATTTATACAACAACAACAAAATCAAAAAATTAGCCTAGCATGGTGGCATATGCCTGTAGTCCCAGATATATGGGAGGCTAAGGCAGAAGAATTGCTTGAGCCTAGGAGTTTGAGGCTCTGGTGAGCCATGATCTTGCCACTGCTCTCTATCCTGAGCAGCAGAGTGAGACCCTGACTCAGGAAGGAGGGAGGGAGGGAGAGGGAGAGGGCG
>NW_007247684.1:208086-210364 GCF_000164805.1 Carlito syrichta | reverse complement strand
GGGGAGAGGGGGGGAGAGAGAGAGAATGAATCTCCACAAAAGATAGTTAAGCTCCTCCCCACAAAAAAAAGGAATGCAGACAGAGAACTCTAGGCAGATCCTAGAAACACAGAATCAGGGCCATTGAACTTCCAGTTAGGTACAATATAAAAGCAAATGGCAAGGGTATGGTTGTGGTAAGAAAACTCTTGTAAACTCTTAAGCTACATAATGTCTCAATCATCAGGCTTCAAGAACTGTTCCCAATAGCCAGGTTAACCTAGAGTCCCACAATTCAGCCTACCTGAAAATATTTCATAAAGTCACCTAAATTTCTTGGATATACTTACTAAATACTTACACTAAAGCAACATTCTGACTATTCTAATTAGAGGGCTGCAAGGTGAAAATACTTTCAAGTGTTTACTTCCCCAACATTGCTTCAATGTTTCATAATATGCATAAATGCAAACTCATTCAAAGTGACTATTAAGCAATTTTTCTCTTTTCCTAAAGTTTTTGTTTTTGTTTTTAAAAGCACTTATTTTATTTATTTTATTTTGTATAAAGACGAGATCTCTCCATGTTGTCACGGTGGACATGAACTCGGGCTCAGACTTCTGGACTCAAGGATCCTCCGGCATCAGCCTTCAAAGTAGCTAGAATTACAGGTATGTGCTGGCATGTCTGGCTTTTCTCTAATGTTTTTAGATAGAGTTTTTCAAATGTTTATTAAGCATCAATGATATATCTACTCTAAATACTAGATATATTATGCTCAGCAATTTTTAACAGAAATCTTAAAATGTTCTCATCAATGGCTTCTGCATGGAAATTTCAGATTCATGAAGACTCTTCAGCATTTAGCTTCATGGGTTTCAATAAACTGAGATGTTATCTGGTTTGTTTATATTAACAAATACCTGTTCTAAAATTATAGATGACTGACTTAAGTTTTTGAAAATTAATATATAAGAATAAATAGGTATGGCCAAGTTTGGTGGCTCAGCCTGTAATCCCAGCACTTTGGGAGGCCAAGACAAGTGAACTGCCTGAGCCCACGGGTTTGAGACCAACCCGGGCAACCTAGCAAGACCTCATCTGTATATTAAATTTTTAAAAAAATAGCCGGGCATGGTAGCACAGACCTATAGTTCCAGGTACTTGGAAGGCTGAGGTGGAAGGATCACCAGAAGCCCAGCAGGCTGACGCTGGAGTGGCCGTGAGGATGCCACCGCACTCCAACCTGGGCAACAGAGTGAGATTCAAACTAAAAAAATAAAAAAATAAAAAGAATAAATAAGTATAAACACACAAAAATCAAATTTATTTTGAATATGTCTGGCAGAATTCATCTATCAATTACAAAAAAAGTTAAAAGGTTTCTAATCATTCATGACATATGCTTTAGTCGCTAGGATCTCCTAGGTCTTCATTCAGGAGCTATAAATCTTTTTTTTTTTTTTTTTTTTTTAAGTTGAAGTCTCACTCAGTCACCCAGACTGGAGTGCAGTGGCCACTCCCGGCCACTGCAGGCTCAACCTGCTGGGCTCCAGAGACCCTTCCACCTCAGCCTTACAAGTAGCTGGAACTACAGGCGCGCGCTACCACACCCAGCTAATTTTTTTGATTTATCGTGGAGATGAGGTCTCACCAAGTTGCCCAGGCGGGTCTCGAACCCGTGGGCTCAGGCAATTCACTCACCTCGGCCTCCCAAAGTGCAGGATTACAGGCTGAGCCACCGAGCCCGGCCTATAAATCTTTAATAATGAAAAAACTAAAGTCTGTGGTATAGTACATAGAAGAGAATATTTGGTTCTTTTTTTTAAGAATATCAAAATTTTATTACATCAAATTCTTCATTCTGATGATAGTCGATAAAGTGCACCAGTATTAATAACATTCACTCAGTTAAAAAATAGGCTCCAAATAGCACACATACATTTATATACAGTGGACACTTAGTCTACATATAAAATTAAAACACTGTATGGAGTAAGACTGAGAAAGGAATCAACTTTCATTTAAGAATTTTATTTTTTTTTTTTTGCATTTAGGCTCACTTTATTTTTATTTTATTTTTTAAAATTTTTTATTTTAAAGATGTGGGGTACAATTCAGGGTTAGGTATACAAATTATTCGGTTCTTCTTGTCTCAACTGTGTTAACAGGCTATGTACCTTGACCAAGTCACTTAATTTCTCTGAACCTCATTCATTATCAACAAAATAAAGAAAAGCTACTCTAGCTACACTCTAAAATCCCAAGATGGTATTTTTTTTTTTTTTTTTTTTTTTTT
>NW_007247684.1:173652-208066 GCF_000164805.1 Carlito syrichta | reverse complement strand
GAGTTGGAGTCTCACTCTGTCGCCCAGACTGGAGTGCAGTGGCCGCTCCCGGCCACCGCAGCCTCGACCTGCTGGGCTCCGGCGATCCTTCCTCCTCAGCCTTCCGAGTAGCCGGAATTACAGGCATGCACTACCACGCCCAGCTGATTTTTTGATTTATTGTAGAGATGAGGTCTCGCTGCCCAGGCAGGTCTCGAACCCGCGGGCTCAGGCAATCCACTCACCTCAGCCTCCCAAAGGCGCGGGATTACAGGCTGAGCCACCGAGCCCGGCTGGTATTCTTATTTTTTAAGACAATTTTAACAACATTAGTTATTTAGTTTTCCACACAATGGCAGATCAAAAATAATTAAACAGAAAGAGAAGAACAGGAAGCGAACTACTGATAATGAACTAAGTGGAAGCTATCAAAGTAAATGAAAAATTTTAACAATCAAATTCAGAAACCCTCACAGTAATCTGGGTCCATTGGGAATAGAAGAAAATAGCTCTTTTATCTCTAGATAGCTCAAGGATCTTATTTCTCTTCTGGAACTTCAATTTTGCTTTGGTCATTTTACTGAACGAAAGGATGAAGAAAAACAGACAAGACAGAAGTAAAATGTATCACTTTCGAGTGTTGACAGTTAAAGCAAAACACAAAACTGTGTGAGCTTTATGTTGTACTTCGGACAAATTAAAGACAGAGAAAGAAAGAGAGTCCTTTCTGTAAGTAATATGTTATTTTACAGTTCTAATAATTCATAGTGCTCTATTAGGCAATACAGCAAATTGATTTATACAAGAACCAGTTTCTATAGTTTCAAATGGATGCAAATGGGAAAAAATACTGGATTTGGTATCATATAATCTGGGTTTGAGACCTAACTCTAGGCAAAAACAACAAATGAAAGACAGAAGGCATTTCATAGCCTTTCCAAGCTCAACTCATAACTATAAATTGAAGAATATAATAATGCTTATCCTTTAAAAACTTGAAAGGATCAAATGAATTAATATCTGTGAAAATGTTTTCTAATTATATAAAAGACTTTTACAAACTAATGTCTTATCTCATGTACACATCTTATAACTCTCCAAGGTTTGTAGTAATTCATACCAAAACATTCACTTCTACGGTGAATAACTGGAAATCAACTGCACAGATAGGAATAAACTATAAAAGCTAGTGAGTTCCTCTGATCAACACTGCTCAACTTGCTCCACAGGCAGAAGCATCAAGATCATCCAGTTAGGTTCAACTACTGACTTCAGGTAGGATGGAGCTGTCTGTGGCAGACCAACTTTCCTATCAAAACTATCCCCCCCTGGGCAATTTGGCAAGACCTCATCTCTACAATAAATCCAAAAAAAAAAATTAGCCGGGCGTGGTAGCACAGGTCTGTACTTCCAGCTACTTGGAAGGCTGAGGCTGAAGGATTGCCAGAGCCCAGCAGGTCAAGGCTGCGGTGCCACTGCACTCCGGTTTGGGTGACAGAGTGAGACTTCAACTCAAAAAATAAAAATAAAAAAACTATCCCCCCCAATATCCAAGTAGTACGTTTTTCAAAACTATCTGTTTAAAGGCATTAGGACCAAAAAAGCCAAGATTCCAGAGAGGACAAAATAAGAGAGGTGAGCAGATATTCTGCAGCCCTTCTCTTTTGGGGCACTGCTAATTCTGGGCAAAAGTGAAAAAGCTGAGAGTCCATTCAGGCTTTCTCCCAGACATCAGATTACTTCTGGGAAACATAAAAACATTGCTTTCTGGCTGTCTCTTGGGGACAATAAGACAAAATTAGAAACTAGAAGGACCAAGATCCCAGGAAACAGAAAAGTAGAGAACAAAGCCTGACACACAGCCAGTTTTCCCCTCAAGACATTTGACAAATTGTTTAGGATAGGAGGCTAAGCAGAAAGTCTTTGAAAAGCAGGAAGACTTTGAAAAACAGGAAAACATTTTCAGTGGTCTGAGAATGCTAAGGAGACAAGAATTAGAAATCAGAACCCGGCCGGGCTCGGTGGCTCAGCCTGTAATCCCGCGCCTTTGGGAGGCTGAGGTGAGTGGATTGCCTGAGCCCGCGGGTTCAAGACCCGCCTGGGCAGCGAGACCTCATCTCTACAATAAATCACAAAATCAGCCGGGCGTGGTAGCGCATGCCTGTAATTCTGGCTACTCGGAAGGCTGAGGTGGAAGGATCGCTGGAGCCCAGCAGGTCGAGGCTGCACTGGCCAGGAGCGGCCACTGCACTCCAGTCTGGGCGACAGAGTGAGACTCCAACTCAAAAATAAGAAAAAAAAAAAAAAAGAAATAGTACACAGAAAATGTATAAGAATATAGAGAAACAATATTCAGTTAGGCTTATTATAACAAATCAGTATCATATCTCTTTAGTTACTAACACAATCTTAATAATTTGAAAAGGAGAGATTTTAGCAGAAGGTACTGTTTGTCACATCTAACAACTAGACAAAAACAAAATTTAAATCCTATAGTAAAAGGTGACTTTTACCTTGAAGTTTAGCCTTAGAAAATATGCCCTTCAGTGCCTCCTTTTCACAGCTTTGGAATGATTCAGGTACAATAATGAGGAATGTAAATTTTTAAATATCATTCCATTTCTCTGCTTCCCTTCCCAAGTATGCTTCTCTAAAAATGTCCTCCAACTTAGCTAACTCCCAAGTCTCTCAAACTCCCTCCCCCCTTGACTCTTTCACTCATATGAATATGGTATCTGGCAGCACAATTCCACTGAAACCACTTATCAAAACCAACAATATATCTCCATATTGCCAAATATAGTAGTCACTTCTCTGAAATCGTCTTACTCAGCCTCTCACTTGCCTTTGACACAGATGACTGTCACTCTTCATTGAAAGTCTTCTTTCTTAGTTTTAATGACACTACATTCTTCTGGTTTTGCTTCTATTGCACTAACAATTCCCTCTTAGTTGCCTCTACTGGCTCTTTGCTCAGTCACTAAATGTTGCAGTTCTCCAGGGTCCAGTATGAGGCCCACTTCTCTTAACTAAGCTACACATGATTCATTTTGTTATTAGTAGAGACCACATCCTATCCAATGGGCTTAAATATCATTTATATGCTAATAAGTTCTAATTATAATCTTCAGCCCTGACTTCTCTGAGCTCCAGATTCAGATATCCAACAGCCTATTTGATATTAACCCAGAGTCTATGGAAGGTATCTCAAACTGAATGTGTCCTAGACAGAACTCTTGATTTCCTCCTTCTCCCCTAGTCTGTTCCTCCCTGACAGTTACTAAAGACAGAAAACTTGCAGTCATTTTTGCCTTCTTTCTTTTCCTTATACTACATTTCATTAGCAAGTCTTGTCAATGCTATCTCCAAAATTTATATCCTATACCTCTGCTTCATTCCATCTTCACTGCTACTGCCACATTGCACTTAAATACTGTAATAGCTTCATATCTTCCTAGTTCCACTTTTGGCACCCTACAATCTGTTCTCCCAGCTTCCAGAGTGACCTTTTGAAAATGCAACTAAGAGCATGCCACTCCCCTAATTAAACCCATCAAATCCCTTCCTACTGCTCTTAAAAGCCCTACATGGTCTGCCCCTGCATTTGTCCAATCTCATCTACCACCCTTCCCTTCAGGCACCTTACTGCAACCTGGAACGCCTCTGTCAAGCAGGGTACACGGAATTTCTCTAACCTCAATCCATTTGTTCTCCAGGACTCCTCACAAAGCCAGATGCTTCTTACCTTCCAGGTTAAAAGTCATCGCCTCAAAAATGTCTTCTCTGACTACCCTATCTAAATTAGGTCATTCTCTAATACTATGTGTATTTACCTCAGAGCATTCATCACAATCGATATTATTTTATTTATTCTCTATCCTCTCAGCTAGTATATAAATATGAAAATTAACTAAATGCAGGTTCTAATTTCTTTTTTCACTGCTGAATGACCAGTGTATAAAAGAATGTCAGAAACAGCAGATACAGCATGAAGCTGGTAAGTTCCATTAAAAGGGCCCCAGATCTCTGTTCTGCTCTCAAGTGTTTAAGACACTTAATTTAAAAATATGTAGTGATTCAGTTTAACCTCATGACAGATTTATACATATCTTCTCACCATAAGCCTATTTGGCGATCTGAAAATCCAATGAGGAGACCAATAGGACATATTTGGGCCTTCCCATTATGTTTGCCAGGAGACTTCATAGTTGAATTTTGGTGTGTGTGCTCTCTTTCAATTCCATACTATTGAAATCCAGGTCATCTGAGTATTTACTGCTACTGCTAACAGAAATTTTTCAGTAAAAAAGGTATGAGCTATTTAAAAAGAAAACCGCCACCTACTTGAATCAGCTGCCATCCTCGTGGAGGTAGGTTTAGACTAAGATCACCAATACTCACCCTGGGCATCATTGGGGAATTCACCTTTGAGGCACCTTAACCGTCAGAGCTCTAGTTCTGCTCTCTCAGGCTCTCAAAGGGAAGCCAGGGGAGATGGAAAAGAGGAGGGAACATCAATGTCTTCTGTGTGCTCAGGCACTTACATATATTGTCTTGTCTAGCCCCAAAATAGCCCAATAAGATAGTTACATCATTACCTCCATTTTATAAACAAGGACAAAGACCCTCAGAAATATTACATGATTTTTTTTTTCATGGGCAACCAAATAGCAAAGAAACTAGTAGAGTGATGACTCAATGTCAAGCCTGTTGTTAAAATGACCATATTATGTGTAGAAAGGAGGCAGGAAAAAAAAGGCAACTAACACCTCAGTGTGATTCAAGATAAGTCCTGGATCAAACCTTTGCAAAAGATCCTTTTTGATCTTCCAGCAGGCCCTCCATCTAAGCTGAGTTTTACTCAAAAGGTGAAAACAATACCCTAAGGTAGCAATTCCCAAACTGGTATATGAATCTCTTAGCAAAGAGGCAGTGATGGAGAAGAAGCCCAAACCACAGGAAAAAAACAGTGCATTTTCCCTCAGTATCAGTTTTACTCACCGAAAAGTAACCTGAATCATCTATTACTATAACAAATACCAATATGTTATGGAGTAAATAAAATACAAAATCCACACGAATCACTAAATTTAGAAAAGAATTCTCCCAGTCACAACAGACAGCTCTGGTCAAACTTCCCAAGAGGCAGTAATAAACTTTGTCTTTAGGGATAATTTTTTTTTATTTTAGAGACAAGGCCTCACTCTGTAGCCCAAGCTGTAGTACAGTGGTACTCATAGCTCACTGTTGCTTCAACCTCCTGAGCTCAAGTGATCCTCCTGCCTCAGCTTTCCAAGCAGCTGAGACTACAGGTACGCCCCACCATGACTGGCTAATTTTTTAATTTTTTGTGGAGATGGAGGTCTCATGTTGCCCAGGCTGGTCTTGAACTCCTGGCCTCAATCAATCCTCCCACCTCAGCCTCCCAAAGCACTGGGATTATAGGTATGAGTCACCTCATGTAGCCTTTAGGGATACTTCTGTACAAAAATTTAGAAGTATTTAAGCAATTTGTCCTAAGTAACAATTTAAGTAAAGAAAGAAAGAAAGGACAATGGTTTTTATTTTTTTATCTTGTCGATAGAAAAGTAGAAAATTTAAAAGGCTAGGTAATAAATATCGCAAACTAAAAGTCTAAGGAACAAAGCAAAATAAAAATGCAAGTTTTCAAACCAAACAAAATCATAAAGAATTGGACAGGTTTTCCTTAACTGAAAACTATGAAACACATAAGGACCATGTTAAAATAATTTAACAAATAATGAGCTAATGATGATCTTGCCATCTTGCCCCTCCCTCTTTTCATTTGTTTCAGTTCTTTATAATTTACCAAAGTCAGAAGTCTGTTGAGTATAAGTTAGCCAAATATTATGTATATTACAGTCTCCCTATGGCTTCCAGAAAGCATGATCAATAAAATCTTTTAAGCCTAAAATACTATATAGCAGGAAACTTTAGAAAGTAATCATAACCTAGTATATCAGCACCTGGATTAAGACAAATCAGTCTTTTCATCTTCATTAGCAAGTCACCTCCCTGAAGGATTTACTTCAGAAAAAGAAAAAGTTAATGATGTCATTATTGAATAATTTTTTGTTCCCTCCTATCAATCTATTGTAGTCATTTTTTAATCTTGTTTTCACCATTCAAAATGTACCACAACAGGGCCAGCTATGAAGGCAAAAGCTTCAAGCTTAAGAATTGTTGAATTTCATATAAAAGTTTTTTCTGTATTAGTGAATTCTCTTTTTCTTTCTTTCTTTTTTAAGTAGGGTCTCACTCTGTCATCCTGGCCAGAGTGCAATGGCATGATCCCAGCTCAACACAGCCTTGAACTCCTTGGCTCAAGCAAGTGATGCTAGCTTGCAGTTTTCTTGTGTGATGACTGAAGGGGTTTTGCCATGGCTCAACAACTTTCAAAGCACATCTTCAGTAGGATAATATCTAGGCATTTTGCAAAGTTTAACCACTTGGGTACTACCAACCTTGTCACTACCAACTGGTTTTATAACAGTGGCAAAAATCTTTTCCTTTTTCTTTGCAATCTTGAATTTAGTTGCTGAGTACTTCCTCCTGTACATGGTCTTTCTGTAATACATAGAAGATCAGGAATATCCTCCAGTTCCTCTGACAAGGACAGGATTTCAGCTGCAGTAGGGCTTCCCCTTCTTGGGCTTTTTAACCTTGAGGTTACACTTTTTCACTTTCCACTAGTATTCGCCTTCTTGGCTTTAGATTTCTTCTCCTTAGCATTTAGTTTCTCAACTTTTTTTTTTTTTTTTTGAGTTGGAGTCTCACTCTGTCTCCCAGACTGTAGTGCAGTGCCGCTCCCGGCCACCGCAGCCTCGACCTGCTGGGCTCTGGCGATCCGTCCGCCTCAGCCTTCCAAGTAGCTGGAATTACAGGCATGTGCTACCACGCCCGGCTGATTTTTTTTGATTTATTGTAGAGATAAGATCTCGCTGCCCAGGCAGGTCTCGAACCCGCGGGCTCAGGCAATCCACTCACCTCAGCCTCCCAAAGGCGCGGGATTACAGGCTGAGCCACCGAGCCTGGCTGCTTCACAACTTTTTACCCACCATCTTGCAAGATGGGAATGAGCCCACTCTTTACCTCATAGAAACATGAAGTTTATTTTTAAATAATAAATTCCAGTATTGGCAAATGCATGATGAAAACAGCACTTTCATGTGTTACTGATGAAAATATAAATTCACATATACATACTTTTAGAGGGCAATTTGGAATGATATATCATTGGCCACAAAAAAATCACAACATTCTTTTTTTTTTTTAATTTAAGTTTGAGTTTCACTCTGTTGCCCAGGCTAGAGTACAGTGACACGCTCACAGCCACCACAGTGTCAACCTGCTGGGCTCAGGTGATCCTTTCACCTCAGCCTTCCAAGTAGCCAGAACTACAGCTGATATAATTAGGTAGGAAACTACAAGTATAGGCCAGGAACAGAGACTCAAGCCTCTAATCCCAGCACTTTGGGAGGTCAAGGCAAGAGGATTGCCTAAGCCCAGGGCTTCAAGACCAGCCTGGGCAACTTGGTAAGGGCTCATCTCTACAATAGATTTTTTTTTTTAATTAGCCAGATGTGGCAGGGCGCACCTGTAGTTCCAGCTACTTGGAAGGCTGAGGTGGAAGGACTGCCTGAGACCAGCAGGTTGACAAAGGGGTGGCGGTGAGCATGTCACTGCACTCCAGCCTGGGCAATGGAGTGAAACTCTGATTTAAAAAAAAAAAAGTATAATAGCTGTGAAGGAGGAAGTAAAATTATATTTGCAAATAATAAGACAGAATTCCTGGAAAACAAAAAACTACCTAGAATAATATTCTTAAAGGTCAAAATATTTTTAAATGGCCTTTAAATATATAAGTAAAAACTATTTGGAATACATAAGGGAGAAAATTATTACATTTATAGGCGCAACAAAAAAGGATAAATGTTCTAAGAATAAAATTATCAAGAAAGGTACAAGATCTATATGGTAAAATCTTTTAAAACTATTGAGAAGCGCTGAATAAATGTAATGGTCTCTCAAATCTCAGACAGAAAACCTAATACCACAAAGGTGTCAATTATTTGATCTATAATGTTTTCTTTTTTTTTTTTTTTTTTTTTTTGAGTTGGAGTCTCACTCTGTCGCCCAGACTGGAATGCAGTGGCCGCTTCTGGCCACCACAGCCTCGACCTGCTGGGCTCTGGTGATCCTTCCACCTCAGCCTTCCAAGTAGCCGGAATTACAGGCATGCGCTACCACACCTGGCTGATTTTTTTGATTTATTGTAGAGATGAGGTCTCGCTGCCCAGGCGGGTCTCGAACCCGCGGGCTCAGGCAATCCACTCACCTCAGCCTCTCAAAGGCGCGGTATTACAGGCTGAGCCACCGAGCCTGGCTTATTATGTTTTCTAAATGTAATGCAATCCCAACAAAATACCAGTAGAAACTGTATTTGATTGATTGATTGACTGATTAACATTCTTACTCTGTCAGCAGGCTTGAATGCAGTGGCATGCTCATGGCTACTGCAGCCTCCACCTGCTGGGCTCAGACTATCCTTCTGTCTCAGCAACCCAAGCAGCTGGAACTACAGGCGTGATCCACCATGCCCAGCTAATTTTTATTTTTTAATGTTTTATTTTAGACATGTAGGGTACAATTCAGGGTTAGGTTTACAAATGTTCATTATGTAGGTACCCTTGTTGATGAGGTGTGCTCCCCCTCGTCTGGGCAGTTTCCCACTACTGCCAATCCCACACTCCTCCCCTTGCAGTTTTCCACTACTGCTAATCATTCTCCTATAGTATTATAATAATTGTTCAAGGTCTGCTAATGAGTGAGAACATGTGATACTTAGTTCTTTGTTTCTGTGAAAGATTACTCAGTGTTACAGACTTTAAGTCCATCCAAGTTGCTGCAAAGTTTGTAATTTCATCCTTCCTTATGTCTGCATAATATTCTACCATGTATATGTACCACTTTTTTTTTAATCCTGTCCTCTTTCAATGGGCAGCATGGTTGGTTCCATGTTTTTGCTATTGTGAATAATGCTGTAATAAACATACGTGTGCAGGTATCTTTTTCATAGATTGATTTGAGTTCCTCCGGGTATATTCCCAGCAAGGGGTTTGCGAATTCATATGGAAGATCGATTTTTAGATCTTTTAGGAATCGCCACACTATTTTCCACAGAGGTTGTACTAGTCTACACTCCCACCAACAGTATAGAAGTGTTCTCTTTTTCCCCATCCTCTTCAGCATCTGTTGTTTTTTGTTATTCATGATGGCCATCCTGACTGGAGTTAGGTGGAATCTCAGTGTGGGTTTAATTTGTATTTCTTTGATGACTAGTGAGGCTGAGCATTTTTTCATGTATCTGTTGGCTGCTCGTATACCTTCTTTTGAGAACTATCTATTCATATCTTTTGTCCTTTTTTTTTTTTTTGAGTTGGAGTCTCACTCTGTTGCCCAGACTGGAGTGCAGTGGCCGCTCCCAGCCACAGCAGCCTCAACCTGCGGGCTCCGGCAATCCTTCCACCTCAGCCTTCTAAGTAGTTGGAACTACAGGCGAGTGCTACCACGCCCGGCTGATTTTTTGATTTATTGTAGAGATGAGGTCTCGCCAAGTTGCCCAGGCGGGTCTCGAACACACAGGCTCAGGCAATCCACTCACCTCGGCCTCACAAAGTGCTGGGTACAGGCTGAGCCACCGAGCCCGGCCTCTTTTGCCCTTTTTGTAATGGGGCTGTTTGTTTTTTTCTTTTCAGCACATTTGAGATTCTTTTAGATCCTAGATATTAGGTCTTTGTCAGATACACAGTTGACAAATATTTTTTCCCAGTCTGTGGGCTATCTCCCTGATCTCTTGATGGTTTCTTTTGCTTTGCAGAAGTTTGTCAGTTTGATGAGGTTCCACTTGTCTATCTTATCTCTTATGACATGGGCACCTAGGGTTTTGATCAGAAATTAGTTGCCAGTTCCAATTTCCATAAGGTGTCTCCTGTATTTTCTAACATTCTTATAGTTTGAGGTTTTACATTTAGGTCTTTGATCCATTTAGAGTTGATTTTTGTGTATAGGGATAGGTAGGGGTCTTGTTTTAATCTTCTACATGTGGTCAGCTGGCTTTCTCAGCACCATTTACTGAATAAGTTCTCCTTTCCCCAGTGGTTGATGTGGAGGCTTTGTCGAAGATGAGTAGGTTGAAAACTTGAGATTTTTGCTGCCAGAATCTCTATCCTGTTCCATTGGTCTATATGCCTGATCTTGTACAAATAACAGACTGTTTTGATTACTATAGCTTTAGAGTAAAGTTTAAAGTCTGGGAGTGTGATACTTCCTGCTTTGTTTTTTGTTGTTGTTTGTTTTTTGTTTGTTTGTTTTGCTGAGGATTGTTTTGGCTATTTGTGGTCATTTATGTTTCCATATGAATTCTTGTATTATTGTTTCCAGGTCTGAGAAGTCTGCTGCTGGTAATTTAATGGATATTACATTAAATCTGTAGACTGCCTTGGGTAGTACGAACATCTTAACAATGTTGATTCTTCTAATCCATGAGCATGGAATATTTTTCCATTTGTTTGTGTCATCTTTGATTTCTTTGAGCAGCGTTCTGTAGTTTTCATTGTAAAGGTCTTTCACATCTCTGGTTAGGAAGATGCCAAGATATTTCATTGTTTTGTGGCTACTGTGAATGGAATTGTGCTTTTTATTTGGGTTTCTGTTTGTTTATTGTTGGTGTATAGGAATGTGACTGTCTTTTGCACATTTATTTTATACCCTGAGACTTTGCCAAAATCCCTTATCAATGCAAGGTTTTTGACAGATTCTCTTGGGTTTTCAAAGTATAGAATTATGTCATCTGCAAAGAGGGATAACTTAAACTCCTCTTTTCCTATTCGATACCCCTGATTTCCTTCTCTTGTCTGATTACTCTAGCTAGGACGTCCAACACAATGTTGAACAGGAGGGGTAAGAGTGGGCAGCCTTGTCTTGTTCTGGTTTTCAGGGGAAATGCTTCCAGTTTTTATCCATTAGTAACAGGCTAGCTGTGGGTTTATTGTAGATGACACTATTTTGAGGCATGTTCCTTCTGTGCCTAGGTGTTCGAGGATTTTTTTTGTTTTTTTTTTTGAGTTGGAGTCTCACTCTGTCGCCCAGACTGGAGTGCAGTGGCCGCTTCTGGCCACCGCAGTCTCAACCTGCTGGGCTCCGCCTCAGCCTTCCAAGTAGCTGGAACTACAGGCGTGTGCTACCACACCCAGCTAATTTTTTTGATTTATTGTAGAGATGAGGTCTCACCAAGTTGCCCAGGCAGGTCTTGAACCCACGGGCTCAGGCAATCCACTCACCTCAGCCTCCCAAGGCGCGGGATTACAGGCTGAGCCACCGAGCCCAGCGTTCGGGGATTTTTATCAAGAAGGGATGCTGAATTTTATTGGAAGCTTTTTCCACATTTAATGATATAATCATGTGGTTTTTGTTTTTACATTTGTTGATGTGTTTAATTATACTTATGGTCTTGTGGATGTTGAAGCAGCACTGCATCCTGGGGATTAAGCCCACTTGGTCATGGTGGATAATTTTTGAGATTTGTTGTTGGATCCAGTTTGCAAGAATCTTGTTGAGAATTTTAGCATCTATGTTCATCAAGGATATTGGCCTGTAGTTCTCTTTCTTTGTTGGACCTTTACCATGTTTGGATATCAATGTGATGTTAGCTTCATAAAATGATCTGGGGAGAGTTCCATCTTTCTCAATTGTCTGGAATACTTTCAATAAGATTTGTATCAGCACCTCCTTGTATGTTTTGTAGAATTCTGCTGTAAAGTCATCTGGTCCAGGGTTTTTTTGTTTTTGCTTTTTTTTTTTTTTTGTAGGTAGGCTTATTATGACATAGTCGATTTCCTAGGTTGTTGCTGGTCTATTTAGGGTCTTGATTTCTTCTTGTTTCAACCTGGGGAAATTATTTGATGCCAGAAAGTCCTGCATTTCATTTAGGTTTTCAAATTTGTTTCCATACAAGTATACATAGTAATCTCTGATAATCTTTTGTATTTCTTTGGGGTCAGTTGTAACTTGATCTTTTGTATTTCTGATGTTTATTTGGGCTTTTCTCTCTTTTTCTTGGTCAGTCTAGCTAGGGGTCCACCAATCTTGTTTATCCTTTCAAAGAACCAGCTTTTTGTTTCGTTGATTTTTTTGTATTATATTTTTGTCTTCTATGTTCCTAATTTGGGCTTTTATTTTGGTGATCTGGATTCTTCTGCTGAAGTTAAGGTTTTGGTGGTCTTGCTTTTCCAGCTTCCTTAGGCGATCTGTTAGGCTGTTAACTTGTGATCTTTCCATTTTCTTCATGTGTGTTTGTAGAGATATGAATTCCCCTCTTAGTACTGTTTTCATGGTACCCCAGAGGTTCTGGTAAGGTGTTTCTTCATTTTCACTTATTTCCAGGAATCTTTTAATTTCTGTTTTGATTTCTGTACTTGCTCAGCATCATGCTGTTTAGTGTCCATGTCTTTGTGCATCTTGGGAGAACTTTGTTTGTAAATATATTTATTTTTATTCCATTGTGGTCTGAGAAGGTGCATGGCAGTATTTTGACCTTATGAAATTTGTTTATCCTTGATTCATGGCTGAGGATGCTGTCAATCTGAGAGTATGTTCCATGTGGTGATGAATAGAATGTATATTTTGTGGTTGTTGGGTAGAGTGCTCTGAAGGTATCAATTAAGACCACATTGAGGTTCCAGATCTCCTTATTTTTTGTCTTGGTGATCTGTCTAGCTAGTCCCCAGCTATGATAGTCTTAGAGCCAAACAATACCTTTTATAAGTTTACCTGGAAGCTGCTTTATGAAAGTTGGTTCTCCTATGTTGGGTGCATGGATGTTTAGAATGGATATTTCTTGTTGCTAGATTAGACCTTTTATCATTAGGTGGTGATCTTCCATATCTTTTTTAATTTTTAATAGTTTAAAGGGTATTTTGTCTGATTTAAGATCACAACTCCTGCTCTTTTGTGTACCATTCGCCTGAAAATTTTGTTTTCCAATCTTTTACTTTTGATTCTGTGAGTGTCCTTTCTGGTGAGATGAGTCTCTTGGAGACAACATATTGTTGCATCATGATATTTTATCCCATTTGCCATTCTCTGTCCTTTCAGTGGTGCATTTTGTCCATTCACATTCAGGCTAATTATTCAGTTGTAAGAGTTTATCCCTATCATGAGGTTCTTATAGTTTGTTGCTGTTGCTGCTGTTTGTTTGTTTCTTGTCTTTCTTTTGATTTTTGAGTTGATTTATGTGTCTTTTCGATCTTTTTCCTGCATTCTTGGGAAGGTCATTATCTTTTTCTTCTTCTTCTTCTTCTTCTTCTTCTGTGTTTAATACATCCTTAAGTGTTTCTTGTAGAGCTAGTCTGGAGGCAGTGTGAACTCTTAGGGATTGACTGTCTGTAAGGATTTTAATTCTCCATTGCTGATTAAACTCAGCTTAGCTGGGTAGGTGATTCTTGGTTCAAATTGTTTATCTTTGTGAGCTCTGAAGATTGGACTCCAATCTTTTCTAGCCTGAAGTGTTTCCATATATAAGTCTGCTTCTATTCTAGCTAGTCTTCCCCAGTAGGTATTCTGAACTTTCTGGCTGCCTTTAGGATTTTTCTTTTATACCACCTTTACGTAAGCAAATTACTATGTGTCTAGGAGTTGTTATTTAAGACACCTTTACCGTGTGTCTTCTCATTTGTTGTCTTGCAGAGGTTCTCTGAATCTCTTGGGCTTGAATGGTCCTGTCTCTGATGAGATGAGGGAAGTTTTCTTGGATAATTTCATGGAATGTTTGTTCCACGGTGGTCTCTGTCTCTCTGCCTCAGGGATTTCAATTAATCTCAGGTTCAATCTCTTTATATAATCGCTCATCTCTTGGAGGCTTTGTGCAGTCTTTTTAAGCTTCTTTTCTATGTCTTTAACAGTTTGGGTTAGTTCCACATTTTGGTCCTCAAGATCTGAGCTCCTTTCTTCAGCTTGGTTAATTCTGCTTTCCATGCTTATCAGTTTGTTATTAATTTCATTCACTGTATTCTTTATTGCCCTTATCTCAGTTATCAACTCCTTCATTCTTTCCTTTTGTCTTTCCTCATTTCTAGTTATTCTCTCTATTAATATCTTGATATCTGGGATTGTGGTTTGAGACCAGTCATTGTTTGAGTTCTAAAGTCTGTATTCTCAGTTGTCCTCCCAGTAGTCTGTATGGGACTCATATTCTTCCTTTAGTTTTCCTTCATTGTGTAGGTTTTACTTCCCCCGCCCACCTTTTTTTTAACCTCTTCTTTAATTCTATTGTTCAGTGATGGGGGGATAGCTTTTCCTTCTGTTTGCTCAGTCTCCTATTCTTCCTTATGTAGATCCTCTGGCTTTGTTTTGAAGATGAACTGGGGATGGGGGTTGGGTCTTTTTGCAGTTTTGAGATTTAATTAAGGGGAATACAGCCGGGCTTGGTGGCTCAGCCTGTAATCCCGCACCTTGGGAGGCTGAGGTGAGTGGATTGCCTGAGCCTGTGGGTTCAAGGCCCGCCTGGGCAACCTGGTGAGATTTCATCTCTACAATAAATCAAAAAATTGCCAGGCTTGGTAGCACGCACCTGTAGTTCTAGCTACTTGGAAGGCTGAGGCGGAAGGATCGCTGGAGCCCAGCAGGTCGAGGCTGCGGTGGCCGGGAGCAGCCACTGCACTCCAGTCTGGGAGACAGAGTGAGACTCCAACTCAAAAGCAAAAAAGGGGGGGGGATACTGTGATTCAGAAGCTATCTGTAGATCCCAGTATCTGCTGAGAGTGTACAGGTCCCTGGACCCTACTTCCACCGCTTTATAATCTGTCCATGAAGTGAGGGTGTATGTTTGCCCCCTGAAGGCAAAATGAGATAGGAAAAAGGAAAAGAATGGAAAAAGGTGGAGGAAGAGGAAAGAAGGTGGAGAAAGATGAGAAGAAAGAAAACAGACAGGCATACCAACTAACGAATAAACAGAGAAACAAACAAATAGAAAAGACAAAAACATACAATCATAAACAAACAAACAAAACCCCTATTGATGTACGGTGCAGTGACACATGCCATGTAGTCCCAACTACTTAGGAGGCTGAGGCAGAAGGATCCCTTGAGCTCAAGAGTTCAAGACTAGCCTGGACAACATAGCAAGACCCTGCTGCCTAAGAAAATAAAATAAAAATAATTAAGATTTAGAAAGAAAAAAGAATACAGAACAGAATAACATATATAATATGCCATTCAATATATGTATAGTTGTACACATATCTAATTTTAACATTAGGTATATCTTTATATGCACAGAATATCTGTGACAGTACAAACAAAAAATTGGTAATGAGTGTTGCCTCTGGGCAGGAGTTCTGTACAGAAGTTAGACTGCTGAAGGCTGGGGTGATGTTGTAAGAAGATAAACACATTTCATTGCATTTCCTTTAGCACCTTTCATATTGGAACTAAGTGCATGTTTTACATAATCAAAAATAGTTAATATTCTAAAGGACTTGGGTGAGAATTTTTAATGGGGATTACAAACTTAATATCTATATATTCAGTTATGCCTCTCTCTGCAGGAAGCCGTTTCTAAATGAGGTCCTATGAAAACCCATAGATATCACAATAGCATTTTACCACCTATTTGCATAAAACACTTTTAGGGTGTGCAATATTTATGAATAAATGCCCTTTGTATTATAAAATCCAATACTTTAATACTGTTTTCATCCTTGATTTATTATTTAACTAGATCAAATTAGGAGCAAACTTTGCTGGAGCCAGAACCTAGATTCTTCAATTTTAAACAATGCTTAACTGGTTTCAGAGCATTCAGTTTTCAGTAATATTTATAGACATAATACAGAATCATAGAATTTTACAACCAAATAAGACTTCAGATCTTGTGGCAATCTAATATGCTTCCTTCATTTTACAGAGGAATAAATGGATATTTGAATAGTTTGAATATTTCTAAAGACACACACAAGTTAGTAGTCAAGATTAAATTTTTCCAGCTCCAGTCTTGACTGTATATGATATATTATATTGAATCATCTGACTTCTAGTCTATTACCATAAAACACTGGAGACTAGTTCAGTGTGGTGGTTCATGCCTGTAATCTCAGCACTTTGGGAGGCAGAGGCGAGAGGACTGCCTGAGCCCAGGGGTTTGAAACCAGCCTGGGCAACTTGACAAGACCTCGTCTCTACGATAAATCAAAAATTAACTGGGCATGGTAGCACACGCCTGTAGGTCCAGCTACTTGGAAGGCTGAGGCAGAAGAATTGCCTGAGCCCAGGAGATCAAGGCTGTGGTGGCTATGAGCGTGCCAGTGCACTCCAGCCTGAGAGACTCTGACTCAAAAAAAAAAAAAAAAGGGAAGTTAAGGAAACAAGAAAAGATCAGACCATCTTCACAGACTTTTACTCAGAATCAATCTTTATAAACACTATATTTGGTATACTTATATGTTATTTGCCACACCCTCAAAAGCATTATGAGCTACATTAAAGTCAGTAGTGGCTTCCACTTTGGGCCATGGAGTAACAGAGAAGACATTTGTACTCTGCCACAACAACCAGAAAACTGAAAGAAATATATTAAGTGACTGTTTTTAGAAATTGAACAATAGGTCACACAAAAGTATGATGCCTGAAAGAAGGGATACAAATGAAGTGAGACCTATGGTTGCTCGGCCGCTCTACCTTTAAGACCTTTTGCCTTCTAGAAATATTCTGGGCCATAAAGCACAGAGAAAAATCCCAAACAGCACAGAGGTCTGATTGAGTTGGAAGGTCAGTGGTCAGAGTTAGGGAGACTGAGGTGGTTGAAGGTAACAGGGTAGAGCCCCCAAAAGAGGAAGCTACTCAGTAAAGGGTTCTCCACAAATCTGCAAATAACTGCTCGCCAGAACACAGCCAAACGCTTTCTAAAGGAAAACAATAAAATCTAAATGCAAAACAGGAAAGCATTAACCATGTCCATAATTTATTCTTTTAATGCCAGAAGTGTGAAAATATAGAATATGAAACATAACCAGAAGAAAAATTAACCAGTAATATGATATCCAAAATGACATAGATGATAAAATTATCAGACAAGGAAATGAAGTCATTATAACTATTTCCAAGTGTTTTAAAATATATATGTTGAAGAAACATAAAACATAAAAAAGCCAAAAAAGAACTTCTATAAATGAAAAATATAATATCTGAAATATAAAGCTAGACAAATTAACCACAAAATAGCAGGAAAAAAATCTGAATAATTAATAGTAGCAGAATACTTCAGAAGAAAAGATTGCTAAATTTCAAGACACAGCAGTTTAATCTATAGTAACTGAAGCACAGAGAAAGCAAAGACTGAATAAAAATAAACAGAGCATCAGTGGCCTATGGGATAATATCAAACCATCTGCATATATATGATTGGAGTCATAGAAAGTGAGGAAAGACAGAAAAAATGTCTGAATAATTAATAGCAGAAAATTTTCAAATATCCGAAAAGCTCAGTGAACCCAAACCAGGATAACCCCCCCCAAAAAAAACTAACAACAAGGAATGTCATAATCAAATTACATAAAACTAGTAAGAACAACAAAAAGATCTTCAAAATAGTTCAAGAAAAAAAAGATACATTACATGGAAAGAGTAACTCCACAAGCCAGAAAACAATGAAAAACAGTTTTTATTGTTCTGTTTTGTTTGAGTCAAAGTCTCACTCCATCGCCCAGGCTGGAGTACAGTAGCATGCTTACCACCACGCCAGCTCGACTCACTGGGCTCAGGTGATCCTTCCACCTCAGGCTTCCAGGCACGCACTACCACGCCAGGCTAATTTTTTGATTTACTGTAGATATGAAGTCTCACCAAGTTGCCCAGGCTGGTCTCGAACCCGTGAGCTCAGGCAATCCTCTCACCTCAGCCTCCCACAGTACAGACCAGGCTGAAATAAAATCTTTAAAGGGCTAGAGCAGAGCCTGGTAGCTCAGTCTGTAATCCCAGCAATTTGAGTGGCAGGGCAGGAAGACTGTCTGAGCCCAGGGTTCAAGACCACCCAGGGCAACTTGGTGAGACCTTGTCTCTACAATAAATCCAAAAAATTAGCCAGGTGTGGTGGTATGTGCCTGTAGACCCATCTACTTGAAAGGCTGAGGCGTAAGAATCGCCTGAGCCCAGGAGGTGGAGGCTGCAGTGGATGTGAATATGACACTGCACTCCAGCCTGAGTGAAAATAAGACTCTGACTCAAAAAATAAAAAAAATTTTTTTTAAATAAAATAAAGTGCTGAGGGGAAAAAACCTCTCAATCTAGTACTCTAGATCAAGCAAAAAAAAAAAAAAAAATTTGTCCAAGAACAAAGGCAAAATAAAGATATTATTAGACAAACAATATCTGAGGGACTTTATCACCAGTAAATCTGTACTACGATACATTTAAAAGGAAAAAAAACTTCTTCAGGAGTAAGAACAATGATACCAGATAAAAACTTGCATTCACAAAAAGAAGTGAAGAGCACAAAAAGTGCTAAACATGTCAATAAATATAAGATTTTTTAATTTTTATTTATTTTCTTATTTCTTATTTATAAGATAATTGACTACCTACATAAAAATAATACTATTAGCTGGGCTCGGTGGCTCAGCCTGTAATTCCGCGCCTTTGGGAGGCTGAGGTGAGTGAATTGCCTGAGCCCGCAGGTTCGAGACCCACCTGGGCAACTTGGTAAGACCTCATCTCTACAATAAATCAAAAATTAGCTGGATGTGGCAGCACGTGCCTGTAGTTACAGCTACTTGGAAGGCTGAGGCGGAAGGATCGCTGGAGCCCAGCAGGTCGAGGCTGTGGTGGCCGGGAGCGGCCACTGCACTCCAGTCTGGGAGACAGAGTGAGACTCCAATTCAAAAATAATAATAATAATAATAATAATAATAATACTATTTCATAAGTTATAATATATACAGAAGTAAACTTGATGATAACCACAGAATCAAATTTGGGAGGCAAAACAATAGAATTAAATTTGGGAGGTACATAGTTGTAAGGTTCTGGCATTATACCTGAGACGGAATTATTTGAAATAACCCATGTTAAATAGGTAAACTGTAAACCCTAAAGCAAAATCTAAAATCAGTAAAACAAAAAAGCATATTTAGTTAGCTAACAGTGGAGGTAAAAAGAAATCATAAAAAACACTCAATTCAAAAGAAGGCCTGAAAGAAGGGGAAAAAAACAGACAGGCGAAAGAGAAACAAATACCAAAGTGGTAAATTAAATCCAACTATACTAAATTTACATTAAATGAGAATGGACTCATGTTCACGACTGAATCTTAAGAACATCATACTGAGGAAAGGAAGCCAAACACAAAGGAATTCCTGCTGAGTGATTCCTGACATATGAGACTCTAGAAAAGAAAAATCTGATCTATAGTGATAGAAAGCAGGTTGGTGGTTGCCTTTGGTGAGAGCACAGGGAAGGAGTAACTGTAAAGGGGCACAGGTAACTTCCTGGGCTCACAGAAACATCCTCTATCTTGACTGCACAGTCAAAATATAAATATAAATCTGATTACACAGACATATATTTATTAGATTGACTGAACATTGAACTCTGTGTTTAAAATTGGTACATGTTATTGCATGTAAATTACATTTTTTGGGGGGGTTTTTAAAAATATTACATTTCAGTAAGCACATATGCATACAACATGGGCAGTTATGCTACAACTTTCCATGGCTGTACAGTCCAATGATTGGGACTGCCAATTAAGTGTTCCCTGGTACAAATGCAGTCAACAATTAATTTAATCACCAATCCTCCTATTCCAGCTGAATGAATGAAGGTGAAATGGCACAAATTCCACACCTAATTCATTACAATAAAGTGGTTCTACCATTAATAAATGATGCAAGCCGGGCTCGGTGGCTCAGCCTGTAATCCCACGCCTTTGGGAGGCTGAGGTGAGTGGATTGCCTGAGCCCGTGGGTTTGAGACCCGCCTGGGCAGCGAGACCTCATCTCTACAATAAATTAAAAAATCAGCCGGGCGTGGTAGCGCATGCCTGTAATTTCGGCTACTTGGAAGGCTGAGGCGGAAGGGATCACTGGAGCCCAGCAGGTTGAGGCTGCGGTGGCCGGGAGCGGCCACTGCACTCCAGTCTGGGCGACAGAGTGAGACTCCAACTCAAAAAAAAAAATAAAAAATAAAAAAAATAAATGATGCAAAACTACACTCAAAATTCTTGTCTCTCCCTTATAAAGTATGCAAAACATTTTCTGCCTCCCATACTAAGGATCTTAATTGTTGTCTTTCCACCCCCGTCTATGAATCTAGTATTCTGAGTCACAATTTTACACTGCAACAAAATCCAAGAAGCTGTCATTTTAATTTAACATCCATGGGCTGTAGTCATGAAAAATTTACTCACTATAATATGGTTGCATTCCTTCCATAGTCAGACTCTTATGATATAATGCAATATTCTTAAGGACATCTTAAATGCTGAGCATATTTTTTAAAAGCAGCCAAAAAAAAAAAAAATTCTAGAGACATGTATCATTTAACTCCCCCTGGTTCAAAACAAAACAAAACAAACTAAACTATGCAAAACTAGAGTCAACAGTTAAACACTGGCTAAAGATTAAATAATTTTAAGTAAGAACATGTTTAATGATAGTTTCTTAACACTGCAATCACTCTGTAGAGAATGCTTATATGAAAGCTGTAGGTCTCTAATCTGTATCAATTTCTCATTACCCAATACAGCTGCTCTCTTTCTAAATTCTTTTATGCCACATAATTCTAATGCACTTGGTTTTTTTTATTAACTAAAGTATTGTCCAGCTCTATCAAATGACATTTGCTTTTCTTCTCCTACCTCAGCACCCCATGTTCTTGATAGTGATTTACAGAGTAAATCAGAGTAAGGAGAGTACAATTTTGTGGTCACCCTAAGGGATACAGCCTAGCCCCAGATCATCTTAGAAGAGCAAGATAACCCAAAAGCAAATATGAGGTTTGAACTCTGCTCTGGGGCAGGGCAGAAACCAACTCCAAGATAAAATAATTAATAAATGGTCATGAACCCTCAGTCTCAGTCATCAACCAAAATCTCTTCCTAGAGCAGCAACTATAGGCATCTAAAGCTAGATTGAATATCTCACACCTATTCTATCATGTACTAACATTCCTAAGGCTCTACCAAATCAAACAGACTTCAGAAGTAGGTATCTGTAGAAAGGTATATTTAGTATTAAATTGTTACTATCTCTCACTGTTCAGTCTAATTCTACTTCTACTGGGACAATAAAAATTATTGGAAAGCTCAACTGACAATGCTCACACTTGGACAGTTCATTAAAAATGTATGATTTAAAAAAATATAATCTATAGTCAATAAAATTACAATACAAATACCATAAAGCTAAAAACGAACTGAGCAGCACAGCAAAAAGATACACACGTCTGGCTTGCAAAGAGAATGTATATACCTTGTGAACAACTATTAGCTTCACTCTGTTAGAAAAATAAATGTGTCATCAATTATATACTTTTATCCAAATTGTAACTGTCAGGGTTTTAATATATATATACTCATGAATTTCATTCCCAGCTATGTTGTTCTATTGCCCACAGGGATTCACAAAATTTTAGGATTAAAGAAGAGATCAACCATTACCTCACATGGTTCTTTTAATCTGATTTCCTCAATAAAGAAAATGAACAACTGTGTTCAAAAATCATATATACAATTAGGAGGCAAGAGTAAAAAACTTAATTCTCCTCCTTGCCAGTCCACAGTATACAGTTATAACCAATCACTAAATTCAATTCTAGCTATAACATTATGGCACTCACATTAGACCAATCAGTAATTATTAATACCTCCAGGTGAAGCTCCCTACAAAACTGTAATGTAGATAAAATTTGTCATTGGTTCTTCAAAGCCTTTTTTCTGCCCTTTGCTCCTCACCCTGTGGTGTTCCCTTACTGTTTTTCCTACTTCACCAGGCATTTAATAAGTTTATATTCTTTCTGTCCACTTCTCTGTTAAACTCTGGCCTTAAGGAAAGATGGAGGAATCCATTCTTAGTAAACTGAGCAGAGACTCTTCTCTAAATATCTTTGTTTTAACAATGATCAAAGAAATAACCAATTGATTCTGGCATCTCAGGGTATTAAGGAAATATGGGATGGGATGAGCACATACCTTCCGGCCCAGTATCATACACAACTTCTGAAAGTAAGGCAAGCTCAGCCTTTCCCGCACTATTTAAAGCTACATTTTTTTGATTTAACATTACCACAAATCATCAGTTATATGCATAAAGCATGAAGTCATGCTGGTTTGCTAGCTTTCACAGAGGGCAGCTTTACTGACATTAACAGCACCGTTTCTTACCACCTATGCATCTGTCAAACCATCTGAGCAAATAGCTGAAAGGCAGTGTGCCAGGCAGGCTCCTGGCAGATGGATATGGCTGGAAGCCTTCAGCAGATTAGTTTTGGTAGTGAATGGCAAATCTGCTGTTTGGGGATCTAAAGTTTTCTGCCTAAATACCACCTACCAATCCAGTCTTATTATAGTTTAGAGTTCCCCAATAAGGCCCTTTATCTCATTGGCCCATAACATGTTTTCTCATCCTCATGTCAGTCATGATGTTCCCCTTATCTATGATGCCTCCCATACTCATTTCCAAATCCTACCACTCCTTTAGGGTTTGTTCAAGCCCCACATTCTTCAATAAGACTTCACCTGACTCTGTAACTATAAGTTCTGATAATAGCACTCCAAATAATCATGTTTGAAAACTATTTTAGTGTTTCCTATAAATTCTAATACCTCTAACTTCTAACTATTTAGCACATGATTATTGCCTGTAATTCAGACTGGTTTTCTGTATATTCATATAGATGAAAAGATGGCAAACTCTGAAAAATATCTTAAGATGGCTTATTCAGCCAATATGAGTGACCTTGGGCCCACAGCACTAGCACTATCCTCAAAAGGTCCTGAGAATCTATGCCCACCATGGTTGAGTGGTAGCTTGGTTATATACAATTTAGGAGGACAGAAATTACAAGAAACCATAAATCAACATGTGAGATTTACCCTGGTTCACAGTCCAGGGAGGCAGGACAATTCCAAACCGGGGCCCACAGTCTACAGGTGGATTCAAAGATTTTTTGACTGACACCTAGTTAGCATAGTTATCAAAGGAATTTTGAAAGCAGTAAAGGAAAAGGACAACTTGAGGAAGACAATGGATCCCAGAGTTTCTTGATATGCAGATGACATTTTATGGGTGGTGCTGGTAGACTTCAGAAAGAGCAGATAATTGTCTTAAAGGTGCCTCAGTCCCCAAAAGACAGTTTTGCAAGGTTATAAAATACTTTTGCAGGTGCCAGAGTCAGGCTGGAAAGTAAATCACATTAAAAGTTAGGAATTTGGCAAGGAAAATTTTAGAAGTCAGAGTTTAGTCATCATTTGTCTTATATCTAAGGGCTCTAAGTTTCCTGAGGGCAACCATAAGGTCCTTCTCATATATCTGTTCATTCAACTAACCTTTAGTAAATGCTTCCTGCTGCCAGGCACTATGCCCTAGGCACTAGGAATACAAAAATAAAAACAAACAGTCCTATTCTCAAAGGACTTAGACTCTATCTTTCTGTTTTGTTTTGTTTTGTTTTTGAGTTGGGGTCTCACTCTGTCGCCCAGATTGGAGTGCAGTGGCCGCTCCCAGCCACCGCAGCCTTGACCTGCTGGGCTCCGGCGATCCTTCCGCCTCAGTCTTCCAAGGAGCTGGAATTACAGGCATGCACTACCACGCCCTGCTGATTTTTTGATTTATTGTAGAGATGAGGTCTCGCTGCCTAGGCAGGTCTCGAACCTACCGGCTCAGGCAATCCACTCACCTCAGCCTCCCAAAGGCGCGGGATTACAGGCTGAGCCACTGAGCCCGGCTTATCTTTCTGTTTTTAATTCTATCTTAATTCACTTATACTCATCACAATGCCTTATAAAGTCAATATATAATGATTATTCAGATATTTGCCAATTAATTGAACAAAAACATCTTTAAATTAAAAATTACTAACAGTATTCTGAGTTCAGACACCTTTTCAAAAGAAGAGGTATGTCATTATACGCTTTTTAAAATGAAGACATTTTCAAAACAAAAATTATGCTTGATTTGCTAAATTAAAGAGATAAATAACTATATAAATAGGCTCACCTCTCAAATACCAGCACTTTGGGAGGCAGAGGCGAGAGGATTACTTGAGCCTAGGAGTTCTGAGACCAGCCTAGGTAACATAGTGAGCCTTTACTTCTATAAAAAAATCAAAAAATTAGTCGGACATGGCAACACAAGCCTGTAGTCCCAGCTACTCTGGAGACTGAGGCAGAAGTATTGCCTGAGCCCAGAAGTTTGAGGCTGCAATAAGTCCTGTGATCATGCCACTGCACTCCAGCCTGAGTGACACAGTCAGACCTCAACTCAAAAAAAAAACAACTCTAAAAATTGTGGTCTTCAACACTTTTCTTCAATCTAAAGATTGGAGATCACTGATTTCACAAAACAGAGTTGTCAATGATTATATCATACCTCAAATGTTCATACTTTCATATGTAGCAAGCCAAAGCCTTTTAGTTCTTTTGCTCACAATCAAATAATATCTGCACTTTAATTTTTAAAAATTTTGGTGCAATAAGAAGAGTGATCAAGCAAGCCATCTTAAGATAAACTATAACCATTTTCTCTATAGTTGTTCAGGGAAAACATATCTTTTAGTGATAAGATACAACAGTTTAACAGATAGCATATTTCTATTTTCAATGACTTAAACTTCACTATATCCATGAAAAAAGAGGTAAATGGTATTATTGACATTTTGCAGAAGTAGATAGTAAATTCTTTAAAAGAATTTCTTAGGGACACAGAGTCATAATGTCAGAATTGTGACTACAATTCATTTTGAAATTTTAGTCAAAGTAGCTTAAGATCTCATTTTCCATCGGAAGTATAAAATGCCAGTAAGGTTTATCTACATTACTAAGGTTTCGGTATTCCTCATTCAAGCTATCAATCTTTAAAGACAAGACTGTTTCAGTTCATTTCCTCAATCACAATAATTCTATATACCTATTTAAATAACAGTGTTCAAGGATCAACTGTAACTGCAATGTACTGTCCCTGCAACCAGTACTCCTAATGACTAACTAAGCTTTCATGCCTGACTTCTATCAGGAGTGCAACTGTATCATTTGTATCAGTAGCAAAGCTAATACAAAAAAAAGATCCCCAACATTATTTTGCTCATGAAAAACTATATAAAGAGAAGAATTAAACATTAAAAAGTACCATGTTCCATAAATTATATTTTACAGTGTAATGACGTCAATGGATTTAATGGATTTGCACTGAAGCAAAACATTTGATAATTCTTGACAGAATTCTTCCTACTGCCCCAAGCATTAAAAAAATAAAAACACTAGGAAAAATAACAATGAAGTTTAAGTGATTTCCAAGGATGACCCTAGGTGTATTCAGTAGTCATGCACTTAAAATAAATTGGATGTTGTACATTTCTACAGGTTAATTATTATTGTTTTGTTTTGTTTTTAGTCGAGGTCTCACTCTGTTGCCCAGGCTGGAGTGCAGTGGCATGATCATGACAATTATAGCTCATGGCAGCCTTCACTTCCTGGGTTCAGACAATCCTTCCACCGTAGCATCTCAAGTAGCTAGGACTATAAGTGTGTGCCACCATGCCTGGCTAATTTTTTTTTTTTTTTTTTTGTAGAGATGAAGTTTCACTACGTTACCTAGGCTGGTCTGGAACTCCTAGGCTCAAGCAATCCACCTCAGCCTCCCAAAGTGCTCAGATTACAGGCAAGAGCCACTGCACCCAGACTCTACTAATTAGATCTATTATCTGCTAATACAGAATAGCATGGTTGTCTCATCTGCTGGTGAAAAGTGGGGAGATCTGAACACGTATGCTACCTCAGTAGAAGGAAAATGGTAGACCTGTTTACTTAACTCACATATCATAACATGCCTTTCACCAATGTTAAAAATTATTGCAATAATCTTGGGAAAATCCAGTCTAAAAATGAAGGTATAAATTAAATTAATCCTAAAAAATAGAAAATTTACAATATCACAGCCTATTTAGCAATTTAATTACAAACTGTTTTAGTTCTTAATAAAGAACTAAATTCGTTCTTTCTCTTACAGAGCACTAGGCTTTAAAAGGGAAGATCCTAGATTCAAAATCCTAATTCGCTTTTATTTATATGACTTGAGGAAGCCACTTAACTTTCCTGGACTATTTCTATATCTGTGAAAAGTGAACTGCAGAACATAATATAGAGTCTTTTCTATAAGATACCAAGTACTATCTATATTTTCCCATCAAAAACAAATAAAAATTCCCCTCAAATGCAAAATATACACTAGCGTATATCTCAAACACTAAATATAGATATTTAAAATACATTTAAGAGATAAACATATTTACTATATAATATATTTAGTAATTAATAGTTAATGTTATATATATTTAATAAATATATATAGCAAAATGAAGATATAAACAATGTTTTATCTACAGGTGTTTAAAAGGTATTTGCACATATTTTTCAGTTTTCTTACCTTGTCATCTACCCAAGGCTTAGACCCTCACTGCCAGACTAATATGAACATTTACCACCAGGGTAGCCTCTTACACGTGTGTGTGTGTGTGTGTGTGTATGTGTGTGTGTTGTGTGTGTGTGTGTATACTTTTTTTTCTTTAGTTGGAGTCTCATTCCATTGCCCAGGCTGGAGTCCAGTGGCACACTTCACAGCCACCTCAGCACTGACCTACTGGGCTCAGGAGATCCTTCTGTCTCAGTCTTCCAAGTAGCCGGAACTAAAGACTCACGCTACCAAGCCCAGCTAATTTTTTTATTTATCGTAGAGGTGAGATCTTACCAAGTTGCCCAGGGGTCTCGAACCCACAGGCTCATGCAGTCCTCCTGCCTCGACCTCCCAAAGTGCTGGGATTACAGTTTAGGGCCACCGTGCCCTGTCATATGTATATAATTTATTGTTCCTGTTTTAGTTCACAATTTTTAGTTGGAATTTTTCTGTTATTTTGATTTGCTTTATTTTGATAAGTGTTGTAAAATTTCCATTAATTTCTGCAAGTGGCCGGGCTCGGTGGCTCAGCCCGTAATCCCGCGCTTTGGGAGGCTGAGGTGAGTGAACTGCCTGAGCCCGCGGGTTCAAGACCCACCTGGGCAACTTGGCGAGACCTCGTCTCTACAATAAATCAAAAAAATTAGCTGGGTGTGGTAGCGCATGCCTGTAGTTCCAGCTACTTGGAAGGCTGAGGGTTCGGAAGGATCACCGGAGCCCAGCAGGTCGAGGCTGCGGTGGCTGGGAGCGGCCACTGCTCTCCAGTCTGGGCAACTGAGTGAGACTCCAACTCAAAAAAAAAAAAGATTTCTGCAAGTCCAGCAACGCACTGTAGTCAGTGATTTGCTGTGAAAGATTCCTTTAACCTAATTTGTCTGTTATGTAGAAAGACCTAAATCCTTTCCTTATCCACTCTCATCTTTTGTTTTTGTTTTTTGAGTTGGAGTCTCAAGATTGTTATAAGAATTTCAGTTTCTTTATTTCCAAGTGCACAGTAACACCAAAGAGTTGATATGTAGAGGGCCTGCTCAAAAATGACTGCTTGAAAATGGCTCATATACATTCATTAACCATATATGCCCCTAAGAATCTTTATCTTATCTAAGTGCTTAGAAACATTTTTCTACAAAAATCAGTTGGTATGCCCTAATCCAACATGGTGGTTAAAATGTCATTAAATAGTTTGATTTAGTCAAACTTGTATAATTATGATTGGTTCAGATAATGATATAATCTTCAGCCTCCAAAGTATCCAAAAGAATTCCAGCCACAGTAACTTCAGTTTTTTGCTTACTTGCCTGCTTAAGTATTTTATTTTATTTATTAATTTTTTTTTTTTTTTTTGAGTTGGAGTCTCACTCTGTCGCCCAGACTGGAGTGCAGTGGCGGCTCCCAGCCACCGCAGCCTCGACCTGCTGGGCTCCGGCGATCCTTCCACTTTAGCCTTCCAAGTAGCCGGAATTACAGGCATGCGCTCCCACACCCGGCTGATTTTTTGATTTATTGTAGAGATGAGGTCTCGTTGCCCAGGTGGGTCTCGAACCCGCGGGCTCAGGCAATCCACTCACCTCAGCCTCCCAAAGGTGTGGGATTACAGGCTGAGCCACGGAGCCCAGCTGCTTAAGTATTTTAAAGTTCAATCACTTGGGCAACCCCTCGGGTCCCCTCCCACTGTGGGAGCTTTTCTGTCCTCTCAATAAGTCCTGCTTTAAAAAAAAATAAAGTTTAATCATTTAAAAAGTTAAACTTAAGACCCTTAACATTCAGCCCACACCCAATTACCATGTCTGTTAATTCTGCCTCCTGAATTTGCCTACCATGCTCCAACCCAATTGCCACCATTCTAGTCTAAGGTAATATTTATCATCTCGCCCCTGATGAGCATTCTATTTTGCTTTGCCTTTCTGTAGCCCCTCACCCATACTATGACTAAAGTAGTCTTTCTTCAGGACACAGCTTAATATTTGACACAATGGATCATTCCCCTCTTCACTTAACATCTGGGATATCATATTTTCCAGTTTTTTCTCTTACAACACTGGCTGTTTCTCCTCAGGCTCCTCTGCTGGTCTTCCCACCTTTTCTTAAATTCTGAATGTTGAAATCACATTGCTCCTTGCTCAAAACTTTTCAATGACTTCCAATCATATTTAAAATAAAATCCAACTTCTTACCATGGTTCACAAGGTCCTATGACTTAGGACTTGGGCCCTGCCTGCCTCTCTGACCTTATCCCTTCATCCTTCTCTCTCACACACTTCCCACAGTTCCTCCAAAATAGGAAGATCATTCTACCCAAGGAACTGTTTTCTCTTCCTGGCACATTCTTTCCCCAGGCCTTCATATTATGACTCACTTCCTTACCGCATTCAGGTCTCTGCTCAAATGTCACCTACTCAGAGAGACCTTCTCAAATGACCTCCTACGGGTGAATTTCCCTGCTATTTCTATCTAAAATTGCTACCTTCCCTTCACTGTCTAACTCCTTACCTTACTTTGTTTCTTCTATCACACTTAGGATTACCTAAAAAGATATTATATATTTATTTGTTTGACTTTTCCCTGAATCAGAATGAAAACTCCAGGAGGCAGATGCTTTATCATGTTCATGTCTAAGTGCCTACAACAACACCTGACATGCAGTAGGTATTTAATAAATATGTAATTCCTCTGCTAAAATCAGTTTCCATTAGCTCTTAGATAAAATCCAATCTATTTAACATGACTTATAAAAACCCACTGTGATGTGGTTTCTCCTCAAGCGAAATCACTGTCTTCACACTCTCAACATTAAGCAAGGAATACACATTATATAGCCTTTCATCTCACATCCAGCAACCTTCACTCATTCTTTTAATTATTATCTTAAATATTACTTCAGAGAGGCTTTCTCTGAGTCATTCAACAAAATAAACTAAATTTAATTTCCTTAACATATGTTCTTATAGCAGTCTATCATTTTTAAAATTTATTTATTTATTATAAAATGTGGGGTACAATTCAGGGTTAGGTATACAAACACTGATCACGCAGGTACCCTTGTTGATGAGGTATGCCCCTCCCTCCCCTAGCAGTTTCAACTGTCAGTCCCACCCCCCTCCCCTGACAGTTTTCCACTACTACCAATCGCTTTCTTTTTTCTTTCTTTTTTTTTTTCTTTTGAGTTGGAGTCTCACTCTGTCACCCAGACTGGAGCGCAGTGGCCACTTGCGGCCACCGCAGCCTCAACCTGCTGGGCTCCAGCCTCAGCCTTCCAAGTAGCTGGAACTACAGATGTGTGCTACCACACCCGACTGATTTTTTTATTTATTGTAGAGATGAGATCTCGCCAATTTGCCCAGGCGGGTCACGAACCCGCGGGCTCAACAATCGCTTTCTTATAGCATTATAATTGTTCAAGGTCACCTTATGAGTGAGAACATATGGAACTCAGTTCTTTGTTTCTGTGATAAATCAAGCAGTCTATCATTTTTCTATCATGAAGTATTAGTTTTTTAATTACTCCTCAGTACATCAATCCTATCAAAATACACATTCTTTGAAGACAGTAAGCATGTCTGAATTGTATATCTGGCATATATGGGATACTCAAATATTTATGGAATTCACAAATGAATCATTAAAATGTATATTCACACAAAAGGATGAATCAGACACTTAGATCATCTTTAAAACATTAAAGCAGGGCCAGGCTCAGTGGCTCAGCCTGTAATCCCAGAACTTTGGGAGGCCAAGGTGAGTGGATTGCTTGAGCCCATGGGTTCAAGACCAGTCCAGGTAACTTGGCGAGACCTCATCTCTGGGCGTGGTAGCACGAGCCTGTAGTTTCGGCTTACTTGGAAGGCTAAGGCGGAAGGATCGCCAGAGCCCAGCAGGCTGACACTGGGGTGGCCCTGAGTATGCTACAACAACCTAGCCTGGGTAACAGAGTGAGACTCCAACTCAAAAAAAAAAAAAAATTAAAGCATAGTAATTAAGTACTTTAGATCAACATAAATAATGAGGAAAAAAATTGTAACAGAAAATAAAATTATATAGTACATAGGGAAGAGAATAAGAAATATAATCACCAGGCTGGGCACAGTGGCTCACACCTGTAACTTAACAATTTGGGAGGCTGAAGCAAGAGGATCACTTGAGCCCAGGAGTTCAAGACCAGCCTGGGCAGCAAAGCAAGATCTTGTCTCTACAAAAAAATCAAAAAAATTAGCTGGGTGTGGTTTTGTGTGCCTGCAGTCCCAGCTACTTAGGAGACAGGCAGCAGGATCATCTGAGCCAAGCCAGCCTGGCGACACAGTGAATCTAAAAAGAATGGGGGGGGGGAGTGGAGGGGACCACTAGTCTATATATTATATTTATTGCAATGCAAAAACTAGAAGCAACTGTGTTTGTATATTATTTGGAGGGGGAGGGACAAAAAGGGAAGTAACCAACAACCTTCATCAGATTCTCAAGAGGAATATGGAAGATCCCTACTGAATACAGTAGGGAAATACTGAATATAATGAGGCTCATTCATATGCAGCACAGTACTCTAGGTTAACAATTTAATAATGCTCAGCAGAGAACAACTATTATGTAAGCTGGGAAGACAAGAGAAACAATATACTTGAGTAATACATGGCTCCAGAAAAAGAAAATTAAGAACAATTTTAATCAAAGTGTCCATACACAATTAAACTACCCCCAAATGTACCAAAGAGAACACTTTATGATACCTGAAGGAATATTAAAGAAATAATGAGAAATGGTTCTTTGAGTGGTTAGTCCTAAAGATATAAAACATATCAAAAGGGACTCCTTGATTACACATTTTGATACACTCTTAACACACATATATTCACACAATCCATCTTTCAAAGTACTAGATCTAATCCGAGAATTTCAAATGAAAAACAGCTATAATGAAATCGACACATTCCAGGCAAGTTCTAGAATCTGAAAAGAGCTTTTACTAACTAGTTGCTTACTAATTTCAAATTTTGTTTTAAGATTACATTGCACATATCATAACTGAGAATGACTGATTCAAATTTGGAAAAATATATTTACTATTAAAGGTGGAAAAATCAGAAGTGCTGACATCATTTAAAAAAGAGATGACATTTTTCCTGCTATATAATGAAATGACTAATATAATTAGGATAATAATTTTAGATTTTCCTTTAATGGCAAATTTCTTTCCTTATACCCTCTCTGCCATATGGCTCCAGTAAAAGGGGTAGGGCAAACACTACTCTGGAAAACAAAGGGCTAGGAAATAACAAACCCTCAAAAACATTAGGAGGAAGTAGGAAAAAAGCTCACCCATTTTATCCCTAGTAAATAAACAAGAGAAAAGTCAAAACTGGGGAGGCTTTTGCCTATCTCCGCATATGAAATGCTGAGTGTAGACCAACATGTAGAATGGTCCTGGAACAATATGGTTTGAGAGGAGGAACAAGAGTCTTAGCAAAGAAGAGTAGCAAACAAATGAGCTTGGGTCAATAATCCTGGTATCGCACGGCATCCATATACAGGGAGAATCCAAAGGTTCCATAAGCTCTGGAAATATCACTCCTAAAGGAAAGACAAGCTAGTCCCATCTAACCAGTCAAAACAGTTCAGAACAAGACTAGAGAACCTCCCCCAAGCAGATACTAGTGAAGACCAATGACTGATGCACAATTCCAAGACACTCTACCACCATCACAAAATCACATAGGCATCGCCTCTATAACGCATTAATAACATCCTGAGGCACAATAGGAGGAAGAGGAAAGGAAGGATAACTGAAAGACTGAACATGTACCTAAGAGAAGCTGAATTCTCTAATGAGACAGATGTTAACTGAAAAGTCTAAGCTGTCTAATATTCTGAACCTCAAAATGTCTACCTCTACCTTATTTGGGAAAATGCTTGTGAGAAAGATTAGAGCTATCAAAAAAAATAAAGAAGCTATATTTTGCTTTAACTTTGAATGGTGAAAGAGAAATTTTCAATCTTGCTACATTAACAATAAGTTTATTGATTTAGTTCTCATTTCCTTTAAAAACCAATTAAGACTTTAAAATACTATCATCAATATCCTCAGATAAGACACTGCATCCATAAACAAAGATACAGTGATTTTAAAAATAAAAAAGAAAATAAAAGGAAAAGCTCTTGGAAACCAGAAATAAAATAGCATAAATAAGAAACAAAAGGACTGGAAGGTAAAACAGAAAATATCTTACAAAGCAGAGCAAAAAGACAAAATCATAGAATAGAAAGGACAAAAAAAAAGGAGGCCCAATAACTGTATAAATAAAGATCCAGAAAGAGAATTAAGAAAAAAATTAAAGAGAAAAGCAACAATAATTAAAGAAAACAGAATTGTTGACATAAGGGTCCAGACTGAGATACAGTATGCCTAATATAAAATAAATCGTCAAAAAATTTCATAACTCCATTAATAGAAAGAAAATGTTTTAAAACGTCCATATGGAAAAAAATCCTTGATACAAAGGATAAGGATTCAGAAAGGCTTCAGACTTCAGACTGAGAAAGCCTGGTAGAAGAGCAACTCAGGCAAAAGCCATGCAAAATTCAGAGGGAAAATTATTTCTAACATAGCATTCAGTAACAACTCAAAATATCAAGTGTCAGGTAGAAGATAAGATATTTTTCAGACTTGGGGGTCCCCATCCACCATTTCTCAGGAAGCTGCTAGAGAAAGTATCTCCCCAAAACAAAAGAGTAAATGAAGAAGATATGGAATCAGAAACCAAGGTTCAACACCAAACATAGGCAAAGGAAGGGCAACTTCAAGATGACAACTCTGCATGAAGGGAAAGAGTTACCAGTCTTCAAACCAGTCAGAAGAGATGTTCTCAAGAAGATAACATTTACAGAACACTCAATGTGTTTGAAATATAATGAGAGGAGATTTAGAGAACTGAGGACCAATTTAGAAATTAATTAGTGTTAAATACATAGAAAACAAAAAATGGGGGGAAATAATTATTAGCTCAGGAGAAAAAGTTTTATAAGAAAAGAAGAGGAATCACCAAACGATTCAGCTATGAATTGCCTTTTCAGAGTAATACTATTATAAACAACCGATTCTAAACCATATGAAATTATGATGTAATTATATTGGGAGAATAGGCATACAGAGAGTGTGCAAATGTGCCATAAAGGAGGGAGAGTTAAATCCTCATTTTCCATTGTGGGAAGACAATACCTAATACTTTAAGAAGTAACAGCAAAGGCGGTGATGGTTGCACAACGTGAATATATTTAATGCCTGTAACGTAAAAATGGTTAAAATGATACATTTTATGTTATGTATATTTCACCACAATAAACTGAAAAAGTAACAGCTGAAGTATATGGGCGGTAAATCCCAAAACAAAATGCTAATTCTGTTTGATTGTTGCCTCCAAAGATAAGGAAGCTAGATGGCTGGGGGGGGCAAGGAGAGGCGAGGGCAGTGTGGGAGTTCTTTGAGCCTTTGAAAGAGGTACATGCAGTGTGGGAGTTCCTTGAGCCTTTGAAAGAGGTACATGTGCCGGCTAGGTGGCTCAGCCTGTAATCCCGCGCCTTTGGGAGGCTGAGGTGAGTGGATTGCCTGAGCCCGCGGGATTTGAGACCCGCCTGGGCAGCTAGACCTCATCTCTACAATAAATCAAAAAATCAGCTGGGCGTGGTAGGGCATGCCTGTAATTCCGGCTACT
>NW_007247684.1:170305-173632 GCF_000164805.1 Carlito syrichta | reverse complement strand
AGAGTGAGACTCCAACTCAAAAAAAAAAAAAAAAAGAAAGAGGTACATGTGTAACTGACAAAAATAAAAACTAAATTTTAAAAACAATCACAGAAATTTAAAGCTGGCATTTTTTTGTTTTTATAGAGAAAATTTTAGACTCCTCTTTAAAGATACAAAATGATAATATGTTTAGAGGAAACATCTGAGGAGAGCGTATGTCCTGAATAGGCCTATGCTCATAAAAATACATTTATGCCTCGTCCTCAAAGCCAAGTATATGAGGCTATGTGCAATTTTGAGCAGTAGCCAAATTAAGCAAAATATAATTGTGCTGAGTAAATTTGTGGCACCACTTCTACCTGAATAAAATTTTCCTCCTCTTTTTTTCTTAAAAACTTTTCATTGTGGCAAACACACAAAGTATACAAATGCTAAGTGTACAGAATGATGAACTTTCTCACATCTAACCTATCATGTAATCACTTTCTAGATCAAGAAATGGAATGTTGCTGGCACTACAGAAGTCTCCCTGGTACCTTTTTCCCTCCCTTCCTACCCTCCCAAACCTCCTCCAAGGACATCTGATTAATTTTGCCTCCTTAAAAGTTTTTATGTCTGTTTTTTTTGTCCAACATTAGGTGTGTGAGATATACCCATGTTGTTGCATGCAATTGAGTTTAATTCTAGTTGCCCCATAATATTCCATGTGTGATTATATTAATAGCAGAATGGATTTTTTTAAAAAACTCTTTTTTTTCTTGTTGTTTTTGAGTCCAGGTCTCACTCTATTGCCCAGGTTGGAATCCAGAGGCATGATCACAGCTCACCACAGCCTCAACCTCCTGGGTTCAAGCGATCCTTCCACCTCAGCCCCCTGAGTAACTGGGACTACAGCCACACTACCATGGCCAGATAATTTTTTTATTTTTTGTAGAGACAGTTCTCATTATGTTGTCCAGGCTGATCCCAAACTCCAGGGTGCAAACAATCTTTTTGCCTTGCCCTCCAAAAGTTCTGGGATTACAGGTGTGAGCCACCACACTCAGCATAAAATTTCTATATCATAACTGAAACCCTATATATCTATTCTCATGGAGGGAGACAATATGGATAAATGAATTCAACATGAAATTACACGAATTCTCTATTGTAGTCCACTTAGCAATTTAGATATTACAAATTCAGAACTTATAACAATTCAGAAAAGACAAACTATTATTTTAAGATGTTTTAAAATTAAGAATTAACTTATTTAGCTCTCAAATCAAGATAACCATAAATTTTAGTGGTTTAAATAGTTTAAAATGCATTGTGACTCATCTGACTAGCAAATAATTTAAATTGTGATAATCAAGTATTAACAAGAATGTAGAACAATAAGAACTCTCTTATTAAGGGTTGCAAAGTAAACTGAAACAAAACTTTGAAAAATAATGTTACATTATG
The DNA here is from genome assembly GCF_000164805.1 of Carlito syrichta. Classification (NCBI taxonomy): domain Eukaryota; kingdom Metazoa; phylum Chordata; class Mammalia; order Primates; family Tarsiidae; genus Carlito; species Carlito syrichta. The sequence goes on along the minus strand of NW_007247684.1, from coordinate 172,204 downwards.
TAATAAAGGTTAAGATATGTATACTTTGCAACCCAGCAGTTTAACTCCAAGAGAAAATCTTTTATAAATAATTGCTCATAGCAACATTTAGAATATTCATGGCAGCAGAAACCTGGAAATAATGCAAATGTTGAAATTACATAAATTGTATATTTATATCAATGGAATTCTATAAAGGAATGAAAGTGAACAAACTATGACTAGATCATCAAAATAGATGAATCTTAAGCATGGTACTGACCTAAAGATGTGAGTCCCAGAAGAACACTTAGAGGATCATTCCATTTATAAAAAATGTCAGTCAGGTGCAGTGGCTCACGCCTGTAATGCCAGCACTTTAGGAGGCCAAGGCAAAAGGACTGCAGGAGTCCAGGAGTTTGAGACCAACCTGAGCAACATAGCAAGACTTCGTCTCTACAAGAAATAAAAAAATTAGCCAGGTGTGGTGCATGCCTGTAGTCCCAGCTACTCAAGTGCTGAGGCAGGAAGATCACCTGAGCCCAGCAGGTCAAAGATGAGGAGAGCTATGATCATGCCACCACACTCCAGCCTGAACAACACTATAAGACCCAACTCAAAAAAAAGAAAAAAAGAATAAATGTTTTTTAAAATGTCAGAAACAAGCAAAAGTAGATAATATATTGTTTAGGGAATCTATGTATAGATGGCAAAACTATAAAGAAAAGTAAGAAACTGATTGATTATAAAAATCAGAACTGTTTATCTTATTAGGGGAATGAGCTGTGTAGGGGAAGAGCAGAGGGGGGTAGCTAAGGAATTAGTAAAGTTCTATTTCTTTTTGGGGGTTGGTTACAGAGTTGTCTATTTTATAATTAAACTTTAGCGTTATACATAAGTGTTTTATGTAATACTTCACAAAAAATAAAAGAAAATTAATTTTATAAAAAAGCATTAACAATAAAGAACAGAAAAAGGCACTGCAATTAATTTGAGCATATTGTGAATGGTAACTTTCAGTAGTTATTTCATTTTATTTACCAACAATTATATGTGATATAGTTCAGAATGTGTACTATAACTAAAAGTAATAAAACTTTACATTCCTTTATTTCTTGTTTCTTTTTAATTTCTAATTTCAATTAAGTAATTTGTTCAGTTAAACAACTACTGAGAACTGATTATGCACTGAGCCTGGATTAAGACTGGACAGACATGATAAAAAATATTTAATTAATATCTACTTTTTCTGATTATTAAAGCCATATTTGCACAGCATTTAAACTTTCTAAAGTCTAGGAAAGTAAAAATGAAGTAATGAAATGCACTTATTAACCCAATAAATAAATATAACATTTTGTGTATATTATTATAGTGGTCACTATGATTAAACCCTCTTCAACCATAAATCCCATAAATCCCAACCTTTGGGCCAGCCTGGGTGGCTCAGCCTGTAATCCCAGCACTTTGGGAGGCCGAGGCGAGTGGATTGCCTGAGCCCGTGGGCTCGAGACCCACCCGGGCAACTTGGCGAGACCTCGTCAAATAAATAAAATAAATTTTAAAAATTAGCTGGGTGTGGTAGTGCATGCCTGTAATTCCGTCTACTTGGAAGGCCGAGGCGGAAGGATCGCAGGAACCTAGCAGGTCGAGACTGCGGTGGCCGGCAGTGTGCCAGTGCAATCCAATCTGGGTGACACAGTAAGACTCCAACTCAAAAAAAACCAAAAACCCAACCTTTGCCTATGCCTGGGTAAAGCTAATTCCAGACTATGAGAAATAAGGAAGAATCAGCTGGGAATTTCAAGAAAACATTTTTATACTCCCAGAGCAGAACTAGGAAGACATAGCTCCTCTTCTTCCACTAGAGAGTGCTGTGTCTGGAACTTCTTTTTTTTTTTTGAGTTGGAGTCTCACTCTGTCGCCCAGACTGGAGTGCAG
>NW_007247684.1:160295-170222 GCF_000164805.1 Carlito syrichta | reverse complement strand
CTCGAACCCATGGGCTCAGGCAATCCACTCACCTCAGCCTCCCAAAGACGCGGGATTACAGGCTGAGCCACTGAGCCCGGCTTGTCTGGAACTTCTTACCACCAGTCTGAGGAAAAGACTAACGTGGTACATTCCCTCATATGGATAAAATGAAATTTACATGACCATCTGCCTAATATAAGGTTTTCACTATTTTTAAATAATGCTGTAAAAGACATCTTTTTTTAAAATGTTGGCCTGTACATGGTATTATTCTTTAAGATTTATATCTAGGAAAACAGATCACTTCAATGTATTATACAATAGTCAGCAATAAGGAAGCACATTGGGTAATAAGGAAATACAGAGAAGGTCTACTCTGTTCGACCTGGAGGTAGTTTTTGACTTATTATTCTTTCTCCACCAAATAATAATTACCTGAATAAGCTGATAACTGCGCCTTCCTAATTTTCTCATTACAGGGCAGTGTCTTACAAAGTGATTCTTTAAATCTTATTAAAGTATCATGCCATCTTGTACTATGTCGTGTGTGTGTGTGTTTGTACTATCTCTTGACTTCTCTACAGAGATGCCCTTTATGCTATATTCATTTTTTCATGAGTCTCATGAATTTACCTATCTTATTCTATCTGCTTAGAATGTTAGTTACCTATCATATTCTATCTGCTTACAATGTCATTTTTACACCAACTTCAAACATAGCTATATTTAAGAATTTACTAGATAAATTATAAAAATATTTACCAAATACCAGTAATATACTAAACACTACATAACATTTATAATTAACATTCTTCCTAGTGAAGAATTACAGTACTGTAACTAGTATTATCTGGATCTATTTGCTGTTCTTTGACAAGTCTGGTATTCATTCCTAAAGTAATTCATAAAATAGGACATTTTGGGAAAAAACCACAGACTCTTCAGGTTTCAGCTATCAACCTCATTCTGAAAGTGCTGCAAAGGCTGTCTTAGGAAACTGAAATCCCAGGGGTTTCGAACTAAATGAAGATTAGCATTTATTTAAAGATTTTCATTCTATCATTGTTTGACTTTTCAAAAGCTCTCTTACTTAAAAAAAAGATTAAGCTGGGCTCAGTGGCTCAACCTGTATTTACGTACTTTGGGAGGCTGAGGTGAGTGGACTGCCTGAGCCCGAGGGTTCGGGACCTGCCTGGGCAACTTGGCAAGACCTCATCTCTACAATAAACCAAAAACTAGCCGGGCGTGGTAGCACACGCCTGTAGTTCCAGCTACTTGGAAGGCTGAGGTGGAAGGATCACTGGAGCCCAGTAGGTCGAGGCTGTGGTGGCCGGGAGCTGCCACTGCACTCCAGTCTGGGTGACAGAGTGAGACTCCAAGTCAAAAAAAAAAAAAAGAAAAAAGTTTAAAACTGTTTATGTAAAATTAATTATATTTTAATAACTTTATACATTCCTTGACATAACTAGTATACACTCGATTGTCATAAAATAGGGGCTTGGTAATGAACTAAGTAATATCAGGGAATTCCAAGGAATAAATAAATAATACATTATGGTTAAGTAGAGAAAAGACTAAATAACTAATGAAAGTAATTATGGTATCAAACACATGCATACAATTTGAAATTTCAACAGACAGGAGCATGATACCACTAACAAATAGAATTCAACAGTTTGAACTAGAGATACCACTATAAGAGCACTTCTTCCTTTTATCACATGGTTTATTTTCACATGTATCTATGCTACATGGAAAAATCATCTATCTGTAAGCTTATAAACAACATGCTGATATATGTGGCATCTCAAGTGTCTGATACAAGCCCTGAAACAGAACTAAATGCTTTTTGAAAGAGTATATTACTTAGAACATTTTGGCAAGCATAATGTTTTTATATTTTAAAAAAAATAAGAACTTCATTCCTTTTGATGACTGGGTATAAATAAATAAATAAATAAATGCAACATTATTGTAATAAAGCAGAAATTCATACCTATAATTACTACACATTTTTCTCAGCTAATAATAGATGATTACCATAGAAGTTTTCAAATGTATCTTATCAGAATACATCAGGCTGATTGACCAAGCTCTGCCTGGTGCTGAGACTTACAATGCCTTAAATATTTGCTACAGAATTAAGGGGTGGCAGGGAGAAGAGGATCCCAAAGAGAAAATGTAAAAATATTTATTTCTTAGTGTCACCAATAAGATGTAGTAGAGTTTTTAAAATTCCACATTTAAAACACAGAACAGCCTTAAAATTACACACAAATTATGTCTCACAGAGGATAAGTAAAATGAATTAAATTATTCAAGATATTGAAAACTATTTCATATTTATTTCAAAGACCTGGTTGGTAACCGTACTCTATAAATTATAAACAGTCTAACAGCTGCAACTGTGTATTATATAAGAAAGACTAAAGAAAGATACCATCTAATTATTTTTAATACTAAAGTAATAAATGTAAATCTGCAAACAGGAAAAGGAGATTGAAATCCATGAAATGATATACGTTGAATATCAGGATAATCCAACTAGAAAACTAGCAAATCTCAAAAAATCCATTAAATGGTTTTAAGTCTGAAAAATTGGAATGCATCTTTTTTGCAAATTAAAGACAGATTGTAAAGAAGGGTTAGAGTTAGAAAGTTCCCTGCTCATCAAATTAAAAACAAGAGCTCTATTCATGAAAGAAAAAAAAAAAAGAAGAAGAAAAGAAAAGAAAAAAAGAATACTTATGTGGTCAAGTCACATTCTTTGTTCTAAAGCTTTTATATGCAACTTGGGGTGAGTATTTTATTTGTGATACATAAAGAAAAATGATCAGTTTAACATGGGCTCCTAGAGCACATGGGTACATTCCAGGTGATATGTAAGTAGCCATTTAAGATACCATAGGTTAGGAGGAAACATACCCTTAATACCCAGAAGAAAAAGTGTGTTCACATGATCAACAGCTGAACTTGATTAAAAAGAAATACCAGGTTAGTCTTGATGGTGGTTATTCCGTAGTTTACGTGACGACACAAAGGAGAAATGCTACATTTCTCAGTCTGTTGCCTAGTGATCCCAATGCCTGCCCCTTTATCCACCCCCACAAAGCAACCACCTCTTCTCCCTTTCTTCCTTTACAGCATTTCAGTATTCTTCTCATTTTACAAAATCATTTTATAAAAGGACATAATGAAAAAATAAAAGATCAGTTTCACTTATAACTTGCAACTCATTTTCACTTTCATAAACAATAAAATCCAAACAAGTTTTCTTTTCAAAAATTAAGCAAAAGTTACAAATGTGTACAATACCACTTTAAAAAGATTAAATTGTGCTGGGACAGTAGAATTCCTGCCTTCTGAAGATTGAAAGTTAAAATTCAGAATAAAAAGCAGATGACAAATGTAACACATCATTCTTCCTTAAAATTAGCTGTGCAACACAACAGAAGGTTAACATAGAATGTAGTACTATGGAAACAGTTTTATTGAACTGTGAACTAAAGAGTTACATTAAATACCCACAATTCCTTGTGAAAATTCTCTTTGTTTTTCTGCTTGTCAGCATCTGCATTTTATAGCTGCCTCATTCAGTATGGACCCAGCTTGCAGAAGTTCAGGAATTTAAAACATTAATATCCAGGAGCTTAAAAAAATCACAGCATTAATAACTTTCCCAGATGGGAGTAAAACAGTCACAACATTCTTGACTATAAGCTGAACAGAAAATAAATTTAAAGTCTGAGATGACTATTTACAGAATGTAAGAATAAAAATATCTCTTTCAACTTGGCAAAAACATTTATACTTGAAAATTTATTTTAAATCAAAAAAGGTAAATGGGTGAGTATCAGGTCTGGTACCTGATTTACCAAAAGGTTAAAAACCCAAAAATCTGTTTCTCAATCATTTATTCTTTTCTCTTAATAAAACTAAAGACTATGGACTTTTTTTTCTTCTGAAATATTCAGCCTGATGCAAAAAGCAAAATTTCCAACAGTATTCCATTTCTTTTGTTTCAATGTGATTCCTAATTTATTCCTTATCCATTGTCCAACATAATGACAAAAGTAGCTCCCACCACTCTGATACCACCATTGCCACTGCTGCTCATTCAAAGTATTCCTCACTTCAAGGCAGCTCCCACTTCTCCCCAGGTTAATAATATGAGCTCTGAAACATCACCAACTCTGCTTCGCCTGCTCAGTACAGCTAAGTCTGGTGTAATTCCAATCTCTCTCTCTCATTTTTTAATACAGTATCTTGAATTCAGATCAGTACTGTCCAATAGAATTCTATGTGATAATGAGAATATTATATATCTGAACTGACCAATATGGTAGCCATTAGTCACATGTGTCTATTGAAATGTTTAAAATGTAGCTAGTATGACTGAGAAACTATGTTTTTTGTTTTCATTTTTGTTTTTGAGTTGGGGTCTCACTCTGTCCCAGGATGGAGTGCAGTGGCATGATCACACTGATCACATCTCACAGCAGCCTTGACTTCCTGGATGCAGGCAATCCTTTTACCTCAGCCTCTCAAGTAGCTGGGATTACTGGCATGCGCCACCAGGCCTGGCTAATTTTTTTATTTTTTGTAGAGCTGAGGTCTCGCTATGTTGCCCAGGTTGGTCTTGCCTCGAACTCCTGGGCTCAAGCAATCTGCCCACCTCGGCCTCCCAAAGTGCTGAAATTACAGGTGTGAGCCACCAAGCCTGGCTGATTTTCCTTAATTTTATCTTACTGTAATTAACTTGATTTTAAATTTTAATAGATACATATAACTAATACCTACCATACTGGACAGCACATATCTAGCTCAAGGGTGCTTTTATTCCTATTTGCAGATGATGGAGAGTTACTAACAAGTTGGACTTACATTTTAGAAACTTTACATTCAAAAAGTTTTCACTGGCTGCTTTGTGGGAGAATGATTTTCAAGGTTGGGAAGAAAACGCAATGGTGAAGATCTGAAAAATGCTCACTAAATCCGGCAATCAGGAGATCACTGGTAAACTCTGAGAAACTACAGTAGAGTAGAGAGGGTGGAAACCTAAACTGAAGTGGTGACTACAAATACAGACCATTTGTTCAAAAAGTCTGGCTCTGAAGGAAGAGAGGAAGTAGAGAACAAACATGGAGAAACTATCATATGCTAGAATCTGAATAAGGACCTTCACGTTGATTACTCTAACTTCACATGATACTCAAAACAAACTTGTAGTAAGCCTTATCTCCATTTTAAAGAAAGTAAGCCTCAGCGATTTGTCTAGGGACACCCTAGTGGTTCTGAGATGATAAAACTGAGTCTTTTTCATGCCAAAATTCATTCTCTTAAAGGTCAACTTAGAACTGAGGAGAGAAATACAGGATTGAAGCAGTAAAGAACCTGTAGAAAGATTAAAGATATAAGAGAGAGAATAATTAATGGGGCAAGGCTGTGGAAAAGATAAATAGAAATGAGACTTAGAGTCCAGGAAGAGCTATTAACCTTCCTCGGGAGGAGGAAAAGAACTTCCTCCGAGACGGAAAGATAGAAATCAAGGGTGTATGAATGTACATATATATTTACAGTACATGGGTTTCAGGATGAAAGGAAATAGATGAAATTAAAACCTGATGATCTTTATTTTCCCGGTAAAGTAGAAAGTAAAACCCTGTGTGAGAATATGAAAGCAAAAAGGACAGTTTAAAGACAATATTTTGTCCTAGCTACTATGGGAAACAAGAAAGAAATGGCTCCCATATCAGAAAAATTACTGCCCTTTTATCATCAGTGCATACATCTTGATGTTTAGCTAATAATGCTGAGTACCTGTCTCATTTAAGGCATATATAGAAAGTGCTTAAACCAATTTTTTATTATGTGATATCAAAATTATTTTTCATATTCATATAATTTTCAGCTATTTTTTCATAAATAATAAAAAAGTACGACATATCACCTCTCATTGGATTTATATTACAAATTAGGGAGCACTAAATATGACTCATAATTTTATAATTAAAAATGCAAAAATCATACATTTGGACCACAATTTAAATTTTTTACAAAGAACTTGCAGATCTATTATCTTGAATTCTGAATTCTAAAAGAATCCTTGGCTGGTCATGGTGGCTCACACTTGTGATCCCAGCATTTTAGGAGGCCAAGGCAGGAGGACTGGTTGAGTCCAGGAGTTTGAGACCATCCTAGGCAACACAGCAAGATCTCGTCTCCACAAAAAGTAGAAAAAAAAAAATTAGCCAGGTATGGTAGTGCATCCTGTAGTGCCCACCACTCAGGAGGGTAAGGCAGAAAGATTGTCTGAGCCCAAGAGGTCAAGGTTGTGATGAGCCATGATTGTGCCACTACACTCCAGCCTGGGTGACAGAGTAAGAACCAACTCGGAAAAAAAAGAATCCTCCTAATTTAAACAAACATTCAAAGTCAAATATTTGGGGGGATTAGGAGGTGGGATTGACAGTAGTCGATATCTGCCTGGGGAAGGGTGGGGCACACCTCATCAATAAGGGTACCTGGCAAGTGAATATTTGTATACCTAGTCCTGAATTGTACCCCACAATTTCAAAATAAAAATTGAAAGATGAAAAATAATAAAAATAAAAAGCAAAGTCAAATATTTTTTAAACCTCGAAAGTGCTAGTGATTTTCCTTAAAGTAGAAAATATCTACTTACAAAGACATGCTATTACTAAGAGTAAAATGTAATTTAAAATATGTATAAAGCTGTAAACTTAAGTAATAAAACATTACACATTCTGCCTTCAGTAACTATAATTTACCTTTAAACACTATCTAATTTTGGCTATAAGAACAAAATTTAAAATTTTTAGACACCATAAATAAATTCTGGCTTCCACTTAGGATGTAGAATCTTGGATATAGTATCATTCCCACCCTTAAAACAAGAAAAAGATGGATAATCTGAAGAAATGTAATTTTCTAGAAACTATCAGAGAGCTGAGGTTGAAGGACAACCTACCACCCTGAGAGCTGAGGTTGAAGGACAACCCACTACCCTTAAAGAAAGACAGATGTCTCCAAGGAAAAATGGGAGGTGAGTACTTGCTTATCAGAGCATATACCAATTGTTATACACCTGGTAGAAAAAAATCAACTAAAATTTTTAACAAATCACTAAAGCCAAGTGTGGGCTAGCATGAGAGCAACAACTTCTTTCTTAAAAGGATTTCAGGTTCAGTGGCATACAATATAGTTCATAGCCAACTTCTGGTTTTGAAAGGTATTTCCCTTGCCCTGCAAGTAAAGTAAAAGTCTATCTAGCATTCATGTCCATAGACAATCAATATTCAGTCAAACTAGACCATCAGAATTTTGGGTACTACTTTGCTGGCTATTTACAGGACACCTGACTCTAATAGCCAATTTTGTTATAACATCTCAATATAAGCTTTAACAGAAAACATCCCTTCTACTATATCATCTCATCTAAGACAGTTCCTGTAGCTGGTTACCATACAGAACTGCCAAGATCATATCCTACAGGAAAAAAAAAAATTTCTTCTGTCAGTGAGTATCATCCTTAAGTTATGTACACAACATGCCTTACTTAAGCCTTCCTAGCCCTCGTTTCTCTTTTACTACTTAAGGAAAAGTAGCGTTGAGATATTCTGGAATGAGACTGCCCACTTCCTTACCTCAAGCATTCCTAAATTCTAAAAGTTAAAACTACCAGTCCCCTCTCTTCCAATCTCTAATTTTATACAAATGACCTTGTTATACAATCTTAGTGACCTTTCCCTTTGTTAAATAAAATTTATGGGAGGCCATTAATTTGGACTGAGCACCTGAACTACACCCCAAGACCAAGCCAAAATGGAGTCACTCATGCTAAAGTTCCATTTCATCAAAACAAAACTAAATTATTTGTGACCTTTAAAGAAATCAGGTAAGATAACAGCCAAGTTCTCAAACAGGCCAGTGTTACAATACTAAGGAAATTACATTTGCTTTAACCTGTACAAGGAAAGTAAACTTGAAAGGACCAATCCATTTTTGCTTGTTTCTGCTTTCTTCAGCTTCTTCCAGTGAGTATCTATAAATACTCATTGCCTACGATGCAGAAGGAACCTCTTCTGGTTCTGAGGTTGCCTGATTCATGAAATTCGTGAATCATTCTTTACTCAAATAAACTGTTCAAATAATGTTGTCCAAAATTATTCTTCTATCACCTGAGATTGTTATATTCAGGGTTGTGGAGTCTAATGAGGTTTTTGGTAACTTCCTGCACTTATCCCTAGTTGAATTATAAAAATAACAGAAAACCTAAAAAGATTCCTCTAACTTCCTATTTGATCTCATGGGCATCTTCCAACTTCTAAATCTTACAGGAGACCTCAGTAATATTTTCCATGAAAAGTTTAGAACAAAGCTGCAAGAAATTTTAAACTTTTCAGCAGTGATAGAAGAAATCTGCTTATACAACAAATTCGCAGGATCAATAAACTTGTATAAAATAATTATAAAAGTTGTGATTTAAGTTTTAATTGAAAGACATTTATAGAAAGTTATTGGCAACTTCAATACCACTTAAACAAAACTCAGTTTCAGGAATGATAGCCACAAAGCATCTTTTTTATATCATATACATTTTCAATATCTTGATCATGCTCATGCCGAAATGAGCCTATATTACAACATCCACAATGCCACACTTTCCCGTTTATTTTTGTATCAGTCATCACTCTTCCTCAATCTCTGTTGTGTGTTGTTTGTCTTTTTCCTGACCCCTGAATAGTAGAGCACCTCCAGACTCAATCCTTAGGCCTCTTTTCTGCCTACATTCCTATTCCATTCAATATCATGGCTCATAATACAAAACTTATTTTGTATTAAAGCTCAGACCTCTGACACCAGACTCATATTTCATTGTCTACTCAACATTTTCATTTTACTTAAATGTTTTTTAGGTATTGGAAATGCAACATATCCAAAACTGACTCCTGATCTTCCCAATCCAACTTCAACTGCAACTTTCTCCATCTCAGTTGACGGCAAATTTAGATTATGCTCAGGTAAAGCATCCTTCACTTCCTCCAAACTATCAAAAAATAGTGTTGCCACTACTACAAAAGATATCCAGACTCTGACTACTTCTTACTACCACCATTATCTCTCACATGGATCACTGCAATAGCCCTCTAACAACTCTATGTTCTTTATCCTTGACCCCCAAAGTTCAGTCTCAACACAGCAGCCAGAGTAATCCTCTTAAAAGGTAAGTCAGATTATGTCACTTCTCTGCTCAAAACCCTCAAATGGCTCCATATTTATCAACTATAGGCCAGAATCCTTACAATGGCTTACAATGACCTACGTGATCTGGTCCCCATTAACTCTCTAAACTCATGTCCTATTACCTTCACTTTCACAGGTGTTCAGAAAGTAGAACTAAAGTTCAAAGTGATTTTAATTTGTGAAATAATCTATTTTTAAAAAGATGACTTTTAACAGGTAAAAATATTCTTAATTATAAGAAATATATGATTTTAAATATATTTCACATAGAGCTCTGCTGTCTACAAAATGTTTTCATTTTTAAAAAATCTTATTTGATCCTTACATTAATCCTGTGAGAAATGTACTATCAACCTCATTTTATAACTATAGTAACTGAGGCTAACAGAAGTTAATTTCAAAAGGTAACTCATTTAGTAAGTAGATATTCCCAGATTCAAATCCAGATCCATGCACTTCTTTAAAAAGTTTTCGAAATAACTACAGCTTCACAGAAAGTTACAAAAATAGTACAAAGGACCCATGTACCCTTCACACAGTTCCCGCCAATGGTTTCATCTTATATAAGTATAGCACAACTTTCAAAACTATAAATTCACATTGGTCTATTGACTTTTTCTTATTGTGCCTGGAGATTGACACTGAATCCCAACATAAGACTCAAAACATTTTTTTTAA